>NC_065920.1:54375059-54433145 GCF_024586455.1 Bactrocera neohumeralis | reverse complement strand
CTAAATTTTGTATGACAGTTATATGCTATAATTATCCGACCTGAAGGCGTTATTTGGATATTACATTTTTTCTTTATATAGTATCAATGCCGAATTTCGTAAAGATATCTCGTAAATGAAAAAGCTTTCAATGCAAGCACTTTATTCCGTATATATAGTATAACTATAGTGATCCGATATCAACCGTTCTGACAAATAAAGCAAAAGGAGGAGAGTAAAATTTCAGATCCATATCTCGAGAACTGACGAACTAGATCGTATGTGTACACACAAACTGATAAACAGACAGGTATGATTTATTCCACTCAGTTCCTCGTGTGGATCATTTACATAGGGTGATCCATTTCGAGGTTCGCTCGACTGGCCCAAATTATGAAATTATCTGCTCACCGAAGTGCTCTCTAAACCAATCCATTGATTGATGCGATATGTGAGAAGTGGCGCTGTCTTGTTGAAACCAAATGTCGCCCAGATCATGGTTATCATTGTCTCCATTTTGGAAGAAATATGGATCGATGATTCCACCGACGCACAATCCACACGAAACCGTTGCTTTTTTCTGAATTAAATGACAGTAAATAAGACAATTTCGCTTGTTTACATACCCATTGAACCATTGGCTCGAGAACATGGGAACTTCTTGGTATATTTCAAGAGCCCACAGAGCAAAGCAGTGTCACTTGGAAAGGTCGAGCGGATTCAGTTCTTGTATAACCGTTATTTTGTATGTTTTCTATTTATGATCTCAACATAAAATGCTTTACAGAACGTGGATTTTCGTAATAAAGTTGAACGATATGAAATAGGCTATTGAAGAAATAAAAACTTGGATCAACCGTTATATACTATACATATTATAGGTTCTTCTACGTTTTCTTCTTTGTATTACAAAATCATAGAAAACTTAATATACCCTGCTCAGAGTATAAAAATATTGTTTTTTTAAAAAAAGAGGCTGTTTTTTAATTAAACAAAGGCAATATATATATAATTGCTTCCTGAGTTATTAAATTCCAAATTAAATATTATAGCTCATGAAGATGGAGAGCACTACGTTATAGGAAGAAGGTCTTTGTTCAGTATAATAATGTGACGGAATAAGTGTTTTTCTTATAAATTAACTTGTCTTAACAATTTTGTGCACATTCAAAAGTAGTTTGTTTATTTACAATATCTTATAATATTTCTGCATTACGAAGCATTATTCACAAACAAAATATACTCGTATAAGACTGCATCATCTAGAAAGCGCAGTCTGTTTTATATATGAACACTTAATATTAAAATTAATTCCTTCGACAGCTTAAATTTATGGCAAATACAAGACAATAAATACTCATAATGATGGAAATGTAAAGCAGCTAAAAGTAACTTCGGTGTTTTATGCCATGCTTTGTATTTTAACCCATACACATACAAGAGCTTGGTATTATTCCCGGGGTGTAGCCACGAGAAAAAAAAGTTGTGCCATATGAATTATCATTAAACTAAGTGCTCTTCCGAAACAAAACCAAAATTAACACATTAACTCCACACGAAATATCCGAATTCTCCCTTTTCTTTCTTCTCGCCTATTTAATCACAAATAATTCATTGAAGGTAATTAATCCATTAATGCTAAACATTTGGTCGTTCATTAATTGTTAGAGCTGTTCATTTGGTTGGCCATTTGTGTTTGCCTTTCATGTGCGAATATTACTCATACGCTCCGTGTATGATTCCGTACTCGTAGCTTATGTGTCCGAATTACATCTGTGTTCGTAAACATATTCCATGTTATCGCAGAATATGCACCGTAAAAGCCTTAATGTTCATCTCGAAAAATAATTACGTATTGACTATCTGATTAAATAATTTAACAACACTGTATTATTTTTTCCTGGGCATCGAACCAAACCAATATTTTTCTAGACTTTGAATCATAAGTGAAATATGTAGTTATTTTCTCCGTTTTGTGGAAATATTTGACTTCAAAGTTCGAAATTTAATATATTTTAAACATCTGGCACACTCACAAAACGTAATTAAACGAAAACCTACAAAGTGCTTTGACTAAACACTAAAATAGGATGTACAGGTAGAACTCTAAATTGGTACAAGGAATCGCAGTAGCTAAGGGCATCTGTGGGCTAAAAATGTTGACAAAAGGTCGCAGGTTGAATTTGCATATCTCTCAAACACACTAAACTACAACAACCAAATTCGCCTAGGACAAAAACAATGAGAACTCCTACCGTCGGTGTGAAAATGAATGAAATCGGACAATAACCCCGCTCCCTTCCCATATAACAGTATAATTAAAAATTACTAAAAGTGCGATAAATAAATAACTAAACGCGACACGGTCATAAAATTTTACTTCCGAGAGGGTTTAATGATAACCAAAGTATAAATTGGACAACGAAAATTAAATTTTATTTAAAATCATATATCTCGCGGCCCGTAAGACGGATTTCGACAAATTTAGCTACGTAATATTCTTATGTCATATTGCTAAAATGAGCGAATTCGAACTACAACCACACCTACTTTGCATATATTAAAATTTCAAATTCCATTTGAAACTTCAACTTTCCTGCAGAAAATCAAGAAGCAATTGATATAACGGAACACTCCTATGTACTATTAACACTAAAAACTATTAACTCTTTTAAAGTATGACACAACATGATCAAAAATCGTTGAGCTCCAACAGGCAGGTAAATATCAGAAATATGGACTCCAGTATCTATAGTTCACTTTTGACTGAAAATATTGGTCCATGTGTGGAATATGCAATTGAAATTCAGAGAGAATCTTTTCTTTACAATAATATTTCATAATATTAAATTGGTCAATACTTGCCTGACCCCTTATACATTACCTATACATAGACCTATAGTCATAGCACTTATGCATACCTTCTTCTTCTTTATTGGCGTAGACACCGCTTACGCGATTATTGCCGAGTTAATAACAGCGCGCTAGTCGTTTCTTCTTTTCGCTACGTGGCGCTAATTGGATATTCCAAGCGAAGCCAGGTCCTTCTCCACTTGGTCCTTCCAACGGAGTGGAGGTCTACCTCTTCCTATGGTTTTTCAGGAGGGTACAGCGTCAAATACTTTCAGAGCTGGAGTGTTTTCGTCTATGCGGACAACATGACCTAGCCAGCGTAGCCGCTGTCTTTTAATTCGCTGAACTGTGTCAATGTCGTCGTATATCTCGTACAGCTCATCGTTTCATCGAATGCGATATTCACCGTGGCCAACGCGCAAAGGACCGAAAGTCTTTCGCAGAACTTTTCTCTCGAAAACTCGCAACGTCGAATCATCAGTTGTTGTCATTGTCCAAGCCTCTGCACCATATAGCAGGACGGGAATTATCAGTAACTTATAGAGTTTGGTTTTTGTTCGTCGAGAGAGGACTTTGCTTCTCAATTGCCTACTCAGTCCGAAGTAACACCTGTTGGCAAGAGTTATCCTGCGTTGGATTTCTAGGCTGACATTGTTGGTGGTGTTTACGTTGGTTCCAAGATAGACGAAAATATCTACAACTTCAAAGTTATGACTGTCAACAGTGACGTGAGTGCCAAGTCGCGAGTGCGACGACTGTTTGTTTGATGACAGGAGATATTTCGTCTTGCCCTCGTTCACTGCCAGACCCATTTGTTTTGTTTCCTTGTCCAGTCTGGAGAAAGCACAACTAACGGCGCGGGTGTTGAGGCCGATGATATTAATATCATCGGCATAAGCCAGCAGCTGTACACTCTTATAAAATATTGTACCTGCTCGATTAAGTTCTGCAGCTCGAATTATTTGAAGAAGTCGCAAGATACAGAGTCGCCTTGTCTGACACCTCGTTTAGTATCGAACGGCTCGGAGAGGTCCTTCCCGATCGTGACGGAGCTTTTGGAGTTGCTCAACGTCAGTTTATAAAGTCGTATTAGTTTTGCTACTATAAAGATTTTCGAACTTCCGGGTGATTTTATACCGCATATATCGATCAATAATTGAGTTATCTCAAAGAAAATGAGAGAGCGTGTTTTGCTCATAACAGTGTATATTTGTGGCTAAAATGGATAAAATGGGGCAAAAACTTGACCTAACCCTTATACATATAATTATAACGAGGATTTTCGAACATCCGGCTGAATTCACTCCATATGACTGGTGATTGTGTATGATGTACCTTATTGAAACATAGGGAACATATTTTTAGTATGTGGTATGTAAACAGTATGTGTTACTGGCAAAACTGCATAAAATCCAATTTCCATATTTTCTGAAGGAATTTCACGGACTTTGATTCTTGCAAGTTACATTAGTATAAAATGATAGGTTACACCTTACCTTAACCCTTCCTGACTTGTTATAAATACAGTAAGTGTTAGTCAAGACAGTTTTTGTATGAATAAGAACAAGAAAACTCTTATCAACTGATCTAAATAGTTGTATCCCTATGTTTTGTTTAAAACTTTTTTTTTTTTATATATTGCTCTTATAATGAGTCTTATCATCATAGTACAAAACAAAGTCAATAACGTTGTTTTTGCATTGAAAACGCAGGCTTAACCCTATGAGATTTATCAAAATAATACAACGGCTAATTTTTCTAACCGCCAACGCGAATGGAGTTTATACGAAGCGCATTCAGTTAGCCATCAACATATTGACAAAGCTATATATGTAAGATATTTCCACATTTTACCTTTTAATTGCGGCTTCTAAACTTTTTTATTTTAATATTCAAGTATGTAAAATTTATAAAATTCATTCATTTTTCGTTAGCTGGTTTTTTGTAACGAAATATTTTTATTGCTTATTGCGGCTCAATTTCCAGTGACTGAAATTTATAGTTTTTGATATTTCTGTATTCAACATGTTTGGAACTTTATCGTCAAAGCTTAGCTGTGTCACTGTTTGTTATGAAAGCACGCCACGAGCTTATGTTTACGGCGCCCCGAACAGTTATGATAACTAACAATTTTTATACTCGTACCAAGGTATACACACTGTGTGAAAGTTTAGACCACCATTATATATTTTCCAACTCAACTATACAGTGACAATAAGAGCTCTGGATATTATATTTGGCTTTCAACCTGTGTAGACGTACAGTCGCATAAGCAAACATCATGTCAGTAAATGTTAGTGTTACATATCCACCTGTTACTTTTATTTCATATACTTTTATTCGCTCTTTTTGTTTTGTTATTTTTGTAAGCTCAACGAGCGTGTAATTCATGCAAATTTGATTTCATCTCTCTCAGCAACGCAATTGAACGCGTGTGTGCCTGAGTTTTTTTAGTATAATTTTTTTTTTTTTTAGTATAAATATGTTGTTGCTGTTAGCCAAAAAAATGTTCAATAAATTATTAATTGTCTTCCCGATTTTATCTATTTGTTAACAGTACTACATGAAGTTGAAAGACCACAGACTAATAAAATGCTCCCAAAGTTTTCACCAATCATATGGAGTAAAGTCAGCCGGGTGTTCGATAATTCTGATATTAGTTATATAGCGGCTAGGTCAAGTGCTCTTCCAATTTGATACATTTAAGACCACAAAATACAGCATTATCAGTAAAACAAGCTCTCTAATTTTTATTGAGATAACTAATAATTATGTTGATCGATATATGCGGTATAAAGTTACCCGTAAGTTCGAAAAACTTTATATCAGGTACGTATATGAGAGCTCTGGTAAATATTGTTCCGATTCAACCCATTTTTGTCTTACAGAAATACCATTAGCATTAGACGTTTAACGCAGAATTTCTATTTCATATCTCACACATTGACCGATATTTTCTTTCAAAAGTCAACTTTATATACTGGGTATTCAGGTGACTAGAACTGTTTTGATTGGATTCGGGCAATTTTAGTCATATGTTGACATACCTTAAAGGCACTATACGTGCAAAGTTTTATTTTGTAATATTAACTGCTTCTTCTTCTTCTTAATTGGCGTAGACACCGCTTATGCGATTATAGCCGAGTTAACAACAGCACGCCAGTCCTTTCTTCTTTTCGCTACGTGGCGCCAATTGGATATTCCAAACGAAGTCAGGTCCTTCTCCACTTGGTCCTTCCTCTTCCTCTACTTCCCCCTGCGTCGAATACTTTCAGAGCTGAAATGTTTTCATCCATCCGGACAACATGACCTAGCCAGCGTAGCCGCTGTCTTTTAATTCGCTGAACTATGTCGATGTCGCCGTATATCTCGTACAGCTCATCGTTCCATCGAATGCGATATTCGCCGTGGCCAATGCGCAAAGGACGACTGTTTGTTTGATGACAGGAGATATTTCGTTTTGCCCTCGTCCACTGCCAGACCCATTTTCTGTGCTTCCTTGTCCAGCCTGGAGAAAGCAGAATTAACGGCGCGGGTGTTGAGGCATATGCCAGCAGCTGTATACTTTTATAGAAGATGGTACCTTCTCTATTTAGTTCTGCAGCTCGAACTATTTAGAAGCAGGTTGAAGAAGTCGCACGATAGGGAGTCGCCTTGTCTGAAACCTCGTTTGGTATCGAACGGCTCGGAGAGGTCCTTCCCGATCCTGACGGAGCTTTTGGTGTTACTCAACGTCAGTTTACACAGCCGTATTAGTTTTGCAGGGATATCAAATTCAGACATCGCGGCATAAAGGCAGCTCCTTTGGTGCTGTCGAAAGCAGCTTTGAAATCGACGAAGAGGTGGTGTGTGTCGATTCTCGGGTCTTTTCCAAGATTTGGCGCATGGTGAATATCTGGTCGGTTGTTGATTTTCCAGGTCTGAAGCCACACTGATAAGGTCCAATCAGTTTGTTGACGGTGGGCTTTAATCTTTCACACAATTCGTTCGATGGAACCTTATATGCGATGTTGAGGAGGCTAATCCCGCGGTAGTTGGCGCAGATTGTGGGGTCTCCTTTTTTATGGATTGGGCATAGCACACTTAAACTCCAATCGTTGGGCATGCTTTCGTCCGACCATATATTACAAAGAAGCTTATTCATGCTCCTTATCAGTTCTTCACCGCCGTGTTTAGATAGATTGGCCGGCAATCCCTCGGCCCCGCCGCTTTGTTGTTCTTCAGGCGGTTAATTGCTATTCGAACTTCTTCATGGTCGGGCATAGGAACGTCTGCTCCATCGTCATCGATTGGGGAATCGGGTTCGCCTTCCCCTGGCGTGGTGCCTTCACTGCCATTCAGCAGGCTGGTGAAGTGTTCCCTCCATAATTTAAATATGCTCTGGGCATCGGTGACTAGATCACCTGTGGGGGTTCTACAAGAGTATGCTCCAGTCTTGAAACCTTCTGTAAGCCGCCGCATTTTTTCATAGAATTTTCGAGCATTACCCCTGTCGGCCAGCTTATCAAGCTCTTCATACTCACGCATTTCAGCCTCTTTCTTTTTCTGTCTACAAATGCGTCTCGCTTCCCTTTTCAACTCTCGGTATCTATCCCATCCCGCACGTGTTGTGGTCGATCGTAACGTTGCGAGGTAGGCAGCCTGGTTTCTCTCCGCTGCGACACGGCACTCCTCGTCGTACCAGCTGTTCTTTTGCACCAATGGTTCCGGTTGCAGCTGTACGTAAGGAATTTGAAATGCCGTCCCACAGTTCCGTTAAACCGAGTTGTTGACGAGTGCTCTCAGAGAGCAAGAGTGCAAGTCGAGCAGAACATCGTTCGGCCATCAGTTGTGAATGCAGCTTCTCGACGTCGAACCTTCCTTGTGTTTGTTGGCGTGCATTTTTTGCTGCACAGTGCACATAGTGGTAAAACACTGGAGACGTGTCTTCCGTCTATCACAACATGATCGATCTGGTTGGTAGTTTTTCCATCCGGAGACAGCCAGGTAGCGTGATGAATGTTTTTATGCTGGAATCTAGTACTACAGATAACCATATTTCGGGCCCCGGCGAAGTCAATCAGCCTCCACCCATTTGGGGAAGTTTCGTCGTGGTGGCTGAATTTACCGACCGTAGTGCCAAATATACCTTCTTTGCCCACCTTAGCGTTAAAGTCGCCAAGCACGATTTTGGCGCTCATAGAAGGCATCTTTGGTCACCTCGTCCTTCTCTTCCGTCGGGGCGTGGGCGCAAATCAGCGATATGTTGAAGAACCTCGCTTTGATGCGGATTGTGGCTAAACGTTCATTCACCGGAGTGAATGATAGTACTCGGCGACGGAGTCTCTCTCCCACCACGAATCCAACTCCAAACTTGCGCTCATTTATATGGCCACTGTAGTAAATGTCACAAGGACCTATTCGTCTCTGTCCTTGTCCCGTCCATCGCATTTCTTGGACGGCGGTGATGTCAGCCTTTATTTTCGCGTGGACATCAACCAGCTGGGCAGCGGCACCTTCCCAATTAAGGGTCTGGACATTCCAGGTGCATGCCCTCCAATCGAAGTCCTTATTTCGTTTGCCATGGTCGTCATCAAAAGGGGGGTCTCTCATCCGAGGCTTGTTGCTTCCTTTCATTGGGAGTGTTTTTTTACGTGGCGGGTCCCAAACCCAGCGCACAACCCTATGTGGGGGATGTTTCACCTTCTCACATTAGCTCGCCTTCGAACGGATTTTCTTAGGCTACCCAGAAAATACTTAGTCAAAGACCGGAAGTAGTGAGCTGCTTGAGCCATGTGTAAAAGAATCGTTTCGGGCCACTCCCAAGTGAATGGCGATCAGAGAACTTTCCTCACTTGCGTGAACTTCTACACATGACTCCTTCCTCCTGTTCTTCACCCCAAACAATGCTTTTTTGATCCCATAATAGGCTACCACGAAACGAAGGAAAAAAAAAAAGGATCAATAAACTTATAGATTACATTACCACATATTTTGCAGCCAAACTAAGGTTTTCTTTCACGTGAGTGGCAGTGGGCACGTCTGTCCAGTTTTGATATTAAATGATCGAAGCCGTCTGTATGTTTACTGATATTGTCGAGAGCTGCATTACGCCCCCACCAGATGGTCGTGGAACGGCTTGAGTTATTAAAGCTTCTGCAATTTCCACACGGAAGTCAAATGTACTCATAACTTTGGAGTTATCATATTGTTGATAATTCTGGTTTAAAGCAGCCATAAGGATTTCTAAAAAAAATTTTTACCTCCCGTTTTATTGTTGGCTGATAATGTTAACCGCCTAATTGTTAGTGTTGCTGCTATGCTGTCGCCTGTTACTTTATTCTATTAGTTGCAATGTATATGTGTGTTGGCGCGTAGTTTTGCGCCCACAAGCTATAGTAGCATGGGAAAATCAAGCCGTTGGCACTTTCAGTGGTTTTGAGTGTGCGCGGCTGTTGTTCCGCTTCATGGTTTGTGGTTATGTCGCAGCTAGTTTGATGCAAACTAAAGTGCAACTATAAAAGTACAAATAAGGGTATAAACGTGTGCGTGAGTATGTGTACAGAGGTGCATTTGAATAAATGTATATTTGAGCAACAGCATGCATTTGTTTGTGTGGATTTTGTGTTTTAATGAGCGCAAAATTATTTCACACTCGTTGGTAATTTATGTGCCATTACAAACATGCTTATTTATATTGCTTGATTGTCAACCTTTTCTATGCTTAAAGAGACTACTGCATTGCTAACCGAGATAGAGTATAAGCCACAAAAGAGTCAGCATTTTTTTGGCGGTGTACTGTTAACCCCTTTTAAAAATAAAATTTGAAGTTTCTGAAATTAACGCAATTACTGGATTATAAAGTTAAGAGTTGAAAACTGTAAAAAAAAAGTAAATCAACAGCTGAAAAGTTAAGCTTAATAAAAATGAAGCGATGTTTCTTAATATTGCTTCCTCCTCTTTGATTCCAGTCTTTAATCCTTTCCACTGGAATCACTTCGGGCACCATGCTGTTTAACAAGTGCAAAAAGAATTTGTTTTAATCTATTTCATGGTAGCAGCATTTGGTGGCATCAAATTAAACTTGTTTGCTCATTTGTGGTTCATTTTTAACTTGCTGTCGACAATTCATATTATCATTTTGAAGGCAGCGGAGAGTGGAAGCTAGTCGAAACCGCATTTACTTTGCCATACTTTATATCGATCAGCGTTGATCGAAATCAGCTTTAAGCTTGGCACAGCTTTCAGCGTCTACTCTGCAAGCTTCTTAAAATAAGATTTAAAGCGTATGAAGTTTTTTTGTTCGTTATGTTAATTTTAGGGCTTTTGGTGGAAACTTGCTTTTTTATACCCCAAACACACTGTAAGTTTTTCTAATATGTATTATTTCTCTTTATATTAACTGATATTTCGTAGAAAACTAGAACTAAAAAAAAATGTCAAGACTGTGTAAAAGCTCAAATAAATACCCAAAATATATAGAACTGAATATATTTGTATGCATTCATACTATATACGAAAACACGCTTCACAAAAGTGTTTTTCATTAATAACACGTTTTATGACCTATATAACATATACGAAAGCGGTGGGAGTGGTAGTAAAGACCAAATCAGAATGCACGTACAAGAAGTATAAAACATTTTATCGCGTGACCTCACACAATGTACAAATATCTCTAAAATAACTTTTTTCAGTAATCAGTATATGCAGTGCATATTATGCACGTATGTATATTATATATAAATTTGTATGCGCGTAATTGACATATTTAGTGAAGCATGAATTCGTTATATTATATATAGTCTTACATTCAAATTGTTTCAAAATAATAAAAATTAGTAGCGTTTAATATAATTAAACTTTTTTCGCTATATGATTTTGGAATTCTATACAATATAATATCGCTACCCAAAATATTTACAAAAATTGCTTTAGTGAACCTTTTCCTTTAGAGTTATCTCTATTACCAATTCCATTTGCAGCAATTTGCTTTCATTACACGGATACTAATAAAGCAAAACCGAAACTAGACTACCCAGAAAATGGTCCACATTTCATTTAATTTTTTTTTTTTCATTTTCGTTGGGAACATTTTTGCTTATTGTCCGTTTCTACGCAATTTGAGGAAGACAGTAAACAGAGTGCCTAAGTTTTTCTAATTTGCATCATTGTATAATTTAATTCAATGTTTTGCGTGCAAATGACATCGGGCGTAAGTATTGTAGAATAAGTATTGTCAGAAAGGAGAAAGCGAAATTTAGAATAAAGATTCATATTATGGAAAGAAGGATCGCAAGTTTAAGATATTGGCCAATTTTAATACTTGTTCATGAAAGCAAAAATTTAGTATTTATAATAATGCAATGTCCAAACTGAAGGTCCTTTAAAAAAATTTATAAAAACTTTTAGAACTATAATTACATTTTCTGTAGAGTAATTTAGCCTTTGTAGAAATATCTAGTAGGAAATTCTTTTATAAGGCCAAGAAGGCCAGTGGTTCTATATGTAATGAGGATATATATTTCATCTTAAACTCGAATGGTGCCTTTAGGTCTCTCAAGATAAAAGTAAACTAAATAATAATGACGTGTTTAGAGATATTCGATTTTTGAAGGAAAACTTTTTCAAATAAATTCCTTATATATTCCATGAGTTTTAATAATTTACTATATTTTTGGAAGCTCCTAACGTATTTTAAAAATGCATTCACTTACATATGTATGTCGAATCTATGTATATTCGAGTGTTAGTTGAATGTGACATACCGATATTTTTATGGAAGGACAGCTCTAGATTTTATTTTGAAATTATTTCTACAAAATATTAATGAAAAGTTACGTGGGTTTTACGCCTTCAAAAAATTGATTTTGCCTTTATTGTTTTATTAAATTCGATTGCGTCTACGTTTGTATTATATTGAACAATGTGCATGACTCAGTCCATATTTAGGTAAAACCCATATATTGGAGCATGTTCGAGCAGTTGGAACTAATTTTAGTGCCACTTGATTACCAAAAATTTTCAAAATCGGAGTACCCATCCTTGTTTCTACAGTTCCTTGTTTCTATTGTTACTGAAAGATAATTTGTTCGTTTGATTTACACCTCGACCATAAAGTGGTTACGGTGCTGCAAATTTGTCGTACAACAACAACAACTTTATCTATAAAAGTGCATATTTGTCAACGTATATATGTAACTTCACATGTATACACATTTGTAAATGTTTTTCTTGAGTTTGTGTTTTATTGATCGCAAAATTAGGTATTTCACACCTGCCAACTACTAAACGTATATATGTATGTATGTGTTTTCACAATTGCGGTTATAACTTTTTTTGCACATAAAACTAAAAAATTGCACTGCAACAAGATAAAATTAATTATTTCTAACCAAAATCTGGCGTAAGTCGCAGCTAAAAACTTTGTGGAAGCACAGTTTCAGCCGTTTGCTTTAGATTTAGTTTTAATGCAAGCTATTTGATATGGAAAAAATTTGGCAAATAACAGAAGGTTTTAAGACCGGAGCATACTCCTATATGACCCAAAAAGAGAAGTTATGGATAGAACACTTCCCCAGCCTGTAGCTTGGCATTAAAAGTGTAGCATTTGGATATGGTGAATCCGATTTCCCAATCGATGATGATGGAGCGGAGCTTCCTTTGGCTGACCATGAAGAAGTCTGAAAATTACCCGTCTGAAAAATAACAAAGCGACAATCATCTTCTTAGCACAGTATGTTCGGAAGAAAGCTTGCCCGACGGGTTCTGCGTCTGGAATTCTGCAAGCGTGCCCTTGGTGGCCATGTAAAAGAAATCGAGTTCCGTACATAATGCCATCAAATGTGCTCTTAAAGGAGTAAAGAATTTCACTGATATCCCAAACCGATTTTGTAGCGCTCTTTTTGAAAACCACGTTAACATCTAATGAGTCGACGTTACGGGTTTTCGGAAGAAAAGTTTTGTGAAAGATGAAAATTTATGGTCTTTTGCGTATTGGCAACAGCGATGGAACAATGAGCTGTACGATATTAAGAGACAACGGCTACGCTGGCTAGGAATGGATGAAAACACTCCGGCTCTAGAGTATTCGACGCAGTACCCGCAGGGGGAAGCAGAGAAATAGCAAGACATCCACTCCGTTGGAAAGACCAGGTGGAGAAGGACTTGGCATCGCTTGGAATATCTAATTGGCGCTACAATAATCACGTCAAAAGAGAGACCTGGTATGTGAACTTGATAAAGCTGACTTGAATGAACGAAAATTCTACGATACATCGCATAACTAATTGGTCCTTTAAAGGACGGCGTGGAAGTGTATAAATTAGTAATAAATGTGGCAATACTCGGAAAGTTATTTTAAAATACATATATATGAACTTAACAACACAGGTGCATATACTTAAGCATGTAAACAATGTAAATCATACGATGATTGGCCTTCACCGCACTATGAGGACCGTAGAATTTCTTTTGCATTAATTTGTTTCTTAGTTGGGTTACTGAACATATCTTTTTTCATCTTGTACAAAACTGCTCATAAGTGCTCCAAATTCATATTTAAAATGTAGGAAACCTATTATATATTCATTTACAGCGACTCCAGATAGTAGCATAATAAATAATTTGATTAAGTCTGAATTGTTCCATCAGGCCCTAATTTATGAATTTTGAATGATGTGAATTAGAAATAATAAAATAATAATTAGTCTATAATCTTTGGGAACATTATTTCGCTTTCACCGACTATCTTACACCGAAAATTTGCTGGCTTCTCTTGGTGTTTATGTGTATGTCATTATATACTTATATAGCACTTGCCTTTATCCGCGTCATTAATGGTGTTGGAAGTCAAACGTTACGTTTTTCACGTTACCTAGGTACATTGGCTCGTTAAATTCTTACGCCTTTATGCAGTTTCAAATGGTTTATATACGTTGTTTTTCCTCCAGTCTTGCTTCCAAATGCTTGAATTAAAGAGGATGCTTGGAATAAAGAGGAACAATTCCGTAGAGTTCGATGAAACAAAGAACTGCTTGCTGTGGAAGGTGTCTGAGGTTTCACATTTTGGTTGGTTGACTGGTGCTTCGTCTGCTACTACACAGTTCGTTAGGAGCATGGGCGAGGTGAGAATGTTTTACTGCACTGTGCGTCAATGTGTTTGCTGCATTTATTCTTTTCCCACTTTTCACTACGTTGGATTTCCTGTTTTGAAATGTTTTTCTATTTTTTATTGTAGTTTTTGTGTTTTTACAGTTTTTGCTTTGTCGGATTGCAGTTGGAAAGTTTTTTTCATAGCTTTTATTTTGCAATTTTTTCTTAATACTAAACTATGCTTTAAGATAATATTAGTTAACTTTTCAACAACAAATTCCGAAAACCCGTAACTTCTGCTAACAAATTTCATTAAAATTTTCCAATATAAAAGTATTCACTGAGACATCCTTCATACAATTATAAAAATTTTGTATAAAGTTATTTGTCGCTGAATCTTAATTTTTTGAAGTGTTGTACTAAAATTAACTATTTTTCACAAACGACCAGTATTACTTAATTTATTCTTTTAAAGTCCGTTTTCAATATAATATTCCGAGTTTGAATAACAATAAAAACTCCATTACCTCTAATTTCAACATATATAAATTTCAAACCATAACATGATTTTTTTCGTTAGAATAAAAAAGGCTTTATATATCATAATAATTTCCACTTTGTAATTTTATCCGCCACAATGAGCTTATTAAAATGTGTGGCTTTCTCAGTAAACTGGCTTGCACCCTATTAATTAAAAAATTTCAAAGGAAAGTTAGTCTGCAAGCAGTCAACCACAAAGAGCAATCCAAAATTAAATGAGGAAACAAGAATATAAAGATTTGCCGAACTGTACGGGAAGAGAGCAATGAGAATGACGCAGCCTTCTTGTCCTGCCATAAAGTTTGGATGTTCTCTCATTTAAGGTACATTTATATGTGTGCTTTTGGGTTTGAGTGTAAGGCGCTCAAATGGAAGCAACTCACAATTTTCCTTCTCGATTGGGATGACACTTAAAGCAGTTAAACAATTATTTTCCTTCCACAATGGGCGGTCACACTTTCAATAACTTTTGCTCATTTAGGAGCTCTTTTGTTTGTTTTGCGCTTAAATGAACTTTGTAATAAGTCCTCAGTACTTCATTTAAGAAATCTTATGAACAACTTCTTCATTAAATAACACATTACAAGAAAAAAACAAATTCTTTGAGGAAACAATGGCAATTCGAAAGCTTTTAGGCTTAGGTTTGAGCCATAAAATATTTGGAAACGGCGCTGTTTGATTTCACCTAATTCTTTTTTTTTCGCGGTGGGGTTAGTAAATGTCTTTTGGTACTCGCTTTTTTCAATATACGAGTACTAACTGGTCATTGTCTAGTGGCGACACATGCCCGTAAAATGGGGTTGACAGAAGACTGCAGGAGATAATACATAATAATAAGTTAATAAATACCTGTGTCTTAAGTTGGATTTAATTCATTTTATATATATACATTTATGGCAGCGCTTTATTAGGCCATGATTACCATAGTTTTATTTCTCTGTTAGTTGGTCAGCACTACTGTATTTTGGTATATCCATAAATCGCGAATACGCAGTGCAGGCCATGAATAAGATAATAGGCACATGCCTGATATTTTCCAGTTAACGTACATATATGTGCGTAAGTTTTTTCAATTTATTTTTAGCAGTAATTTACTTATAGCCCATATGCCTGCTGTCGTTGAAAATGATATTTTGAACTAAAAGAGAAAATTTAACATTTCAGTATAAACAAATTTCATGCAAAAGGGAAATACTATTGTAGTTGCAAAATTAAAAAAAAAAAAAACATTTGAATGAAATAAGTTAGTAGTATCTTTTTGTAAGAAGGAATGTTTTCACTATGTAAAATTTCCCGAAAACAAATTATGTGATAATATTAGTGTGAATAGTTGTTAAAATTTTATATTTTTTAATCTGTATATGATGGAGTCCAAAAACGCATAAAATGTTTTTAATTAAGGAATTTATGTTTCGAACATTATTTAGGACGTTCTTCTGCGTCAATGTATATTAATGTTTAGAGAATTTGCACAAATTATTTCCAACATATAACAAATCTTGGCATATCGAAAGGCTCAGCCAATACCATTTTGAAGGATGTTTTGGGCCTCAAGCGCGTCAAATCTCGACTGGTACCGAAAACATTGAATTTTTTGGAAAAAAGGCGTCGCGTTGAAGTGTGTGAAACGATGCTTTCCGACTACCAGGGTGTCATGAAACGCATTATAACTGGCGATGAGACTTGTATCTATGCTTACGACCCCGAAACAACCGATCAAGCGAGCGAATATCGTGCCAAAAGAGAGCCGAGACCAAAAAAATCGCGCCAAAGTCGCTCAAAAATCAAGGTCAAGTTGACTGCTTTCTTCGATTATCGTGGTGTTGTGCATTATGAATTCCTTCCAACCGGTCAAACAGTCAACAAGGAATATTATTTGAACGTTGTGCGTCGTTTGCCGGAATTGTGGAAAGACAATTCTTGGTTTTTACACCAGGATAATGCACCATCCCTCGTAATTCGTGATCATTTCGCCAAAGACTCAACCCATATCGTTCCGCAACCACCGTATTCACCTGATCTGGCGCCGTGCGATTTCTGGCTGTTCACCAAGCTCAAAAGACCGCTCCGGGGACACCGTTTTTATACGATATAGGAGATTCAAGCCGCAGCGAAGACGAAACTGAAAGCCATCCCGGAAAGCGACTACAACCAGAGTTTCGAAGGTTGGAAAATCCGTTAGCATAAGTGCATCGCATCGGGAGGGGATTACTTTGAAGGGGATAAAATTGAATTGGAAGAATAAATAAAGAATTAAATACAATGCCACCTTATTTTTTGGTAGTATATCGACCAGTGTAGGAACTATATAAATGAAATTGAGAGAGCGTGTTCTTCAGTGTATATTTGTGCCTAAAATGGATAAAATCTGGCGAAAACTTGCAATAGCCTCGTTTATTTTAAATACACATGCATTCAATAATATATAAAAATTATATATTGTCGAAATTTATTGGTTTTTAAGTTTAAATTATTTGACATTACAGAAAAATAACTGCTGCTATATACATATCTGCAAGTATTTAGAAAAAGGAAATATTAATAAAGTAAATATATTAGTGTTTTCATCTAGAGGCGCAAATTAAGGTGGCTAATTATTGTATTAAACAAATGTAGGACGAAGTCTACCTTAAGGTGGTTCCGATTTCCATAAAAAATAAAGCATACTAGTACTAATAGGAAGGTGAACAAGAAAAAACTTATTTTGATATTCTATAATATACTTTACGAATTATACTTAGTGGCAAAAAAGTACCCGGAATTTGTAAATAAAACGCAAAATATTTAAGTATTCGTCCAACAAGCATAAACACGATGAGTTTGATGTAACTTCTAATGTGGCTACTGAGTAGTTGGCGATGCTGTGATACAGCAGCTTAACCATCATTACATTCGTGTTGACGCAGTAACACTATGCGATCGTTAGCACGAGTTGGTGTTATCCAATCTCTTCTTTCATCCATTTCGCAAAATTAATCTCAAGTAATCCATTTAGAGTAATAAAGTAATTAATGCCAAACATTTGGTCGTTCATTTATTGTTAGCACATTCATTTAATTGGCAGCATAACTGCATCCTCACGTACGAATATTACTCACACGCCCTGTACATTAGGGTGGGTCGATTCCGGACTTCTTTCGATTCGGGATTTCTAATAGTGCGGAAAAGTTGCCTTAGTACTTCCTGATTGTAATGCAACTTTTTGTTTTGAGTTCGGATTGCATCTTCAACCCCAACTCCGGCCTTGAAATTTCGAAAATTCGCCTAAAATCGTGAAATTGTCTACCTAGCGCCTGAAATACGCATCTCATGGCAAAATGTATAAGGCAAAAGTTAGTTGTCACGTCATTTGCTACCGAAATGGTATACGTGATCATGGCCGTAGGACGAACTGTTCCCGAGATACGAGCGCCACAGCACAAGGTGAAAATCGGCTTGCTGCCACATATCTTGACGTTGATTTCGCCGAGTGCTACCACTCACATTCATTCACGTACGCCAAAGGACACGTTTGGATAGGTCTCCACACAAATATTTTTTTACCGAGTTCCTTCACTCTTGTCGGTGATTTCGCCGAGTTCTATCACTTACATTACATTCATCAAGCTGAATTTCAAAGCTAATAATTATTACGATATGATTAACTGGAAGACTATTACCCTGACTGTTCCACCAGTTCTTTGTTCAGTTTCTAACGAAGAACTCATAAAAGGGCTGTCGGGAGACACTGCAGAGGTATGGAAGTTTAGTGAATTCCTCTCTCACACCGTGGCAGTCGAGAGAACCGTCAAACTGGTGACAGAGGTATCTTCTAAAGTTGTTGGCCTCCAATCTCGTGATCGTTTTATACGCTCTACACTGAAATCTAGGCAACAAGTGCCAAAGTTTAGTACAAAATCTGATTTTATCCATAAATTTGATACAGATTCAGACTAAAACAAGCCTGACATATGGTTGGTTGGTTGGGTTGGGCTTGGGAGGAACCCGAAGAGCAGCCACCTCCACGCGGTGGTTTCTGGGTGACCAATACAGGTTAGCTGAGAGCTGCAACAATTTTTACCTTGCGCTGTGGCGCGCCGCCTTTTCGCTCGTATCTCGGGAACGGTTCGTCCTACGGTCATGGCCACATATACCACTTCGGTAGCAAATGACGTGACAAATAACTTTTGCCTTATACATTTTGCCATGAGATGCGTATTTCAGGCGCTAGGTAGACAATTTCACGATTTTAGGCGAATTTTCGAAATTTCAAGGCCGGAGTTGGGGTTGAAGATGCAATCCGATCTCAAAACAAAAAGTTGTATTGGAATCAGGAAGTACTAAGGCAACTTTTCCGCACTATTAGAAATCCCGAATCGAAAAAAGTCCGGAATCGACCCACCCTACTGTACATTAACGTGGGTAAAAATAAAACGATTTTTTCGCTTGGTATTCGGAAAAATAGGTTATTAGACACCTCTTAATTTAAAAAAATTAATTGATATTTGATTATAAAAAAGTATTTTGTGACATGAGCATGAGCTCTCCGACATATAAAGATGTATTCATAGTGTTATAAAATTCCTAAAAAAAACTTTTTTGACAATAATCAAACTTTAACCGTGAACATTGGAAATGTGATTTTTTTTCAAGTGGTTGAAATAGATTTGAATTTTTGTAAAACAAGACTAGAAAACTATTAGGGGTAGATCCTTTCAGTTGCATTAAGAACTCCTGCTTGGAGAGACTTTCTAAGAGTTGTCCAAGAATCTGTTTTTAAGTTAACTAAGCGGAACAAATATTCATTATCTTAACCCACCCTACTATACATTCACACACCTTTACAGTGTGTTCAGAGCGAGTATTAGTTTGTGCACACATTGCATGTGTGCCCAATGATTACCACAAAACATAAAAATAGTAGGGAATATTTTGAAAGAGAAATTAATTATAATTTGTTTTCTTACCTCGTGTTTTATTTTTCTGTATCAAGAGACCTGTCTTTATATTTTATTTATGTGTCGTCGATTTAGCCCATATGGCGACTCATAAATCTTCTTAGATTGCACGCACATTCGTGAACCTGTCTTATTGTCTCCTACACGAACGTAACATATGAGTTCGACATTTCAGCTGGATTTTTCGGCCTTTGTTTTATTGTGTGAACATTTGATTATCTTTTAACCAAGTGGGTAAAATAATTTTAACGAATCCAGACGAATTTTAATGTTATTGATTTGCCAAAAATGTAATACGAGTATTTGTGGCGGTATCTATATTTTATCTTACGGTAAATAGTTCGAGCTGCAGAACTTAATAGAGAAGGTACCATCTTTTATAAGAGTGTACAGCTGCTGGCGTATGCCGATGATATTGATATCATCGGCCTTAACACCCGCGCCGTTAGTTCTGCTTTCTCCAGACTGGACAAGGAAGCAAAACAAATGGGTCTGGCAGTGAACGAGGGCAAGACGAAATATCTCCTGTCATCAAACAAACAGTCGTCGCACTCGCGACTTGGCTCTCACGTTACTGTTGACAGTCATTACTTTGAAGTCGTAGATAAGTTCGTCTATCTTGGAACCTGCGTAAACACCACCAACAATGTCAGCCTAGAAATCCAACGCAGGATAACTCTTGCCAACAGGTGCTACTTCGGACTGAGTAGGCAATTGAGAAGCAAAGTCCCCTCTCGACAAACAAAAACCAAACTCTATAAGTCACTCATAATTCCCGTCCTGCTATATGGTGCAGTTTTCGAGAGAAAAGTTCTGCGAAAGATTTATGGTCCTTTGCGCGTTGGCCACGGCGAATATCGCATTCGATGGAACGATGAGCTGTACGAGATACATGAAGACATTGGCATAGTTCAGCGAATTAAAAGACAGCGCGGCTACGCTGGCTAGGTCATGTTGTCCGAATGGACAGAAACACTCTAGATCTGAAAGTATTCGACGCTGTACTCGCCGGGGGAAGCAGAGGAAGACCTCCACTCCGTTGAAAGGACCAGGTGGAGAAGGACCTAGCTACGCTTGGAATATCCAATTGGCACCACGTAGCGAAAAGAAGAAACGACTGGCGCGCTGTTGTTAACTCGGCTATAATCGCGTAAGCGGTGTCTACGCCAATTAAGAAGAAGAAGAAGTAGTTAGGTCTTCATAAACGATGTTGTTTTAATGAAAGCGGTTAGACGAAAAAATATGTTTAATTAACTTTATTCAACTAAGAAAAACTCTAAGTAATTTCGTTCACAACGCAGCCTTTCAATTCTGGCTGTTGCATATGATAAAACTGGCAGCTGAAAGCCATAAGGGAACCACAAATTATATCAAAGCCTACCAGAAGTACACACTCAACCGTGTCGGGCTATTGTAATTCTTTAACCGCCAATGCGAATGGAATTTATGGGAAGCGGATTCGGTTAGCCACCAACATATTGACAAGGACATGTAAGATATTTCCATATTTCAAAATGATATTGTTCGGAAAGCACTGATAACTCTTAGTCCTGACGGACTGCACATTGCGCTTACTTTCCTAGCATAACCTTAATGCCTGGCGCCTGGATCCATATTAGAGCCGTATATAATATAACCGATCTCGTTATTTTTGCGAGTAAAAATCGCCGACTGTAACGCACCCAGTCTTTATTTGCAATCATTTTGGATTTTATTGGCTTTACCTGCAGTTTATTCCAGATGATCCTTAAGTTTGAACCTTGAGTATATTATTACTCCCAGATACTTCAGTTGTTGCTGTGAATCAATCTTACACTTTCCTCCACTTTTCTAGTACTTACAGGTATGAGCAAGACTTCTGTCTTTAGCTCAGCCAGTTTTAAACTCATTGACGCAGACCGTTTATGCACTCATTGCATTCGCTCCGGAGGTCAGCTAGGTCTTTAGCCACTGCTATCACACTAAAATCTCTGCGTATGCAATTAATTTAACGGCTTTTGGTTGTGTCTCCAGCACCTTATCATACATTACGTTCCATAGTAGGTGGCTTAAAACCGAGCCTTGCGGTACTCCACTGGAAATAGAGTAGCTTTCCGTGCCTTCATCAATATCAAATAGTTGCCTGTTTTCAACATAATTAATTTCCATAAGTTATTGAGGAGCGCAGGTCATACAGAACCTTGATTACGTTTGCCCACTTTGCTGCTTTGAGGGCATTCTTCATGTGCAGGGTGATCAGAGCGCAATATTTTTTTGTTCCGTATTTCCATTGTTTGCCACTTACTGGGTATTTCGCAATGTCAACCACCACCTACCCAGTCAATATGTGACAATGGATAAAACTTGGTTCCATCATTCCACTCCGAAGTTCAAACGAAAGTCAACCGAGTAGACTGCAAGCGATTAACCCACTCCAAAGCGTGGAGAAATTCAACAGTCGGCTGGCAAGGTTACGTCGTCTTTATTTTGAGATGCGAATAGAATAATTTTTATTGACTACCTTGAAAAAGGATGGATTCTTAACAGCGATTATTGCATATTGAAAAATTTGACTGGCAAGGTTAAGTCGTCTTTATTTTGAGATGCGAATAGAATAATTTTTATTGACTACCTTGAAAAAGGATGGATTCTTAACAGCGATTATTGCATATTGAAAAATTTGACAAACGAGATCGCCAAAACGGCTTTTAATAAAAAGAAAGTGCTGTTTAACCAAGAAAATGTACCGTAAATGAAATTTCGTCGAAAAAAGAGGTGATTGCCCAAATTGAGATTTGAAAGCAAAGCTATGAAGCTTTAGTCAGTGTATCATTCTTGAAACGAACTATGTTGAATAAAAACAACGAATGAGTTTTATTATGGTAGGCCATGGACTTTTAAATTGACTTGCTACTTTATCAAATTCAGTTGGTTATCGTTAAAAATAAAAAATCTACTTGGAAGACACGTTGAGTTGCTATACTACTGCTTCTAAAAATATTGGTTTTCTAAAGCAACTGGAAAAAAAACAAATAAAAGTCAAAACATTGTTCAAGTTCAATAGCGACTTCAATGCAAAGAAACAAATTGTCATATGAGAAAAAATAGACAGAAGCAAAGAATTTGTGAGACAGACACCCATATTTTTATGGGTCAAAACTCTCCGCACTTGGATAGATGTATGGTATGTATGTATGTGCGTAAGATCTATTGTTCAGAAAAAAGAAAAATCGAAGGCAGCATATAGTACATGATATAAGCCGCATGCAATCGACTATTTGTGTCACAAAGTGAGAAGAGCTACCACATGTGATTGTAGCCAAAGGGCGACAAAGCAAGTAACAGAATATTAATGACAAAAACAGTTCAGGAGAGTTATTGTACCGTTTTTTCATTGAAAAAGAACCGGAGTAGTAAATGTTGCAACATGAAGGAGAAAAATATAAGCTAGATATAAGAAAAATGTTAGCTGCAGTTTACTGTTGCAGTGAACCGCTTTAAAGTCTATGGGCTCAAAGTGGCGAACTACATATATTCGTTACCTTCTTATACAAATATGAATTTTCAATCATAAAAATGACTCTTGAAACAGATAGACAGATATCTAGACGAATGCTTGAAAGACCGAATGATATGGTTGAATGAAACGTGTATTGTATAAAGAAATTATTGTTGAGCATATAAAACCATACCATACTTAATATGTATATGTTTATGTAATATTAATTATATTTCAAGCAATACGTTTTTTGCTATGGAAAATATATTTATTCTAAAATAAGTAGCTTTCTCTGTTTTCAATATTTGTCTTCAATAATCAAAACACGGTAGGTCAGTTTATATTACACAATATGTTTTAGAACAGTGCTGTTGGTTTATCTCAAAACCATAGTTTTTATAAGAATGTAGGGAATAATGGGCAAAAGTAAAATAAAAGCCATCCTTTTGCAGGTAGTCACAGCTGCACACCTGTGTATAGTTCGATATTATGGCCCATAAATGCTCTTTTTAATAAAGATATCTGAATGCCATTATGCTTTCAAAATGATTTCAAGTTATATATCATTATAGTAATCGCCGCTGCTGGCTCGAATATTTTTGAACCAAACGGTCTAATCTGTCTTATTGGGAGATGTTATGTTATCTAGCTCATATAAAATACGTTTTTACAGGATCTTCCAATAAGACTGATTCGATTTTGATTTCATTTTAAAAAAAATATTATAAACTAATTGTTAAGAAAATTCGAATGTTTTTTACTTAATGTGGAGTGCAATCGTTACAATGAAGTTCTGAATAAATCATTCAAATAGCCTCTACGACTTCTTTTAATGGAACATATTTGCTAAAGACATCTAATTGTGTTAAATCACAACTTTTGCATGCCATTCAATGCCATAATTTCTTGATATAAGCGAATTTCCTTTTCTCGTAATAGTTGGGATGTTGCAAGTGCTGTGCAGCGCACAGCCTCGTCTTTTGGAACCAGATATTGTGAAGAGTGTTGTTGGATATGTTGACTACTTGTTATTTGAAAATGTCAACTTCATGGCTCCTAGTGTTTATGTTGATGCTGTTAAGTAGTATTTTATAAAGTACGAGAAAATAGGGAAAATTCCTGTTTACCTTACAGGAAAAAAAGTAGAAAAGCGAGTTAAAGTGTATTACTGGGTGCAAGCGCGTAAGCTTTCGCTCTGTTGACATGGCGATGTGTGCAATTTTTCACATGCCGTTTTCAGAAAAAAATTAATGCACAAAGCATCTTGAAACCGCCAGAGGCACTGCAATGAAATGCTTAATGTTGTCGTTGAATTTGCATTAACGATCGTAGTTATGGTACAGCAAATTTGTCACACAACTAAAATACAAACTCAAAATTGTGTTTCTCTACATACATATGGACATTTTATGTGTATAAATTTTGTGTTGAGTTCATGTTTTAACGAGTGAAAAAATTGTTCACACTCGATGATAATTTCTTTACCAATACAGCAGGGTTGCGTAATTATTCCCATGACAGTTTTGCTATTTGATGGTGTATGAATTTTTTCTTAAATTTTGGTTCACCCCGTACTTTCTTTCAATTTGCTTTGCTTTAAAGTTTCTTCCTCTGCGCTGTTACTTGTTTACCAAATTTCCTACCCATACCATCCTACCCTGACCCATTGCTCTGGTCATTAGCATTGCCAAGCGTTGAAATTGTATTCACGCTTATCTTTCTTCTGTAATACTCTTATCCATCAATATTTTCTACACGTCACAGGAATTTTAAAATTCACGATTTCATTCATTCTCATAACTTCTTCTTCTTTGCCTCTTGTTTTTACTCTCTCCCACTGGAATGACTTCGTGCACCACTGTGCTTAACTTCCTTAGCTGTCACACAATTCGTCAAGTAGAGTTATGCTACGACAGCGTAGTGCAGTAGCAGACGGCAAAACTGTCATGGTTTATCACCACATCTATACAACAACCACAATAACAACAGTAGCAACAAATACAACTGCAGATGTTATATTCTACTTGGTAGGATGGCCGCTGTGCCCAATATGTTGTGAGTTTTTGACATTTCATAAATGTCTTCCTGTTGTCGTTTAATCTTTGATTGTTGAAACTAATCATTACAGTGATGTATAAGCGTTGATGATTTTAACATTTTTTTTAAATAAGGAAAATAAAATAATAATAACACAATTAAATTAATGATTTATAATATATTTTAAGCCCAAAATAAGATACTTAATGAATAAAGATTTATTGGTTACAATTTGATTTGAATATAAACTCTTACGTTAGGTTATGTTAATCTAGTAAGACAATAAGACACTCAAAAACCAGTTTTGGTCCTTTGCGATGCCAGATGGAGTTCAGTTACTAGGTCTATGAAGAGTAGTCATCCTTTGGAATACCTGCGCTTGACGCAACAGACTCTTTAGCCACACTTTCAATACCTCTTCCAGTGTATCATACCGTGGAGACCCCAGATACTTACAGAGTAGTCTTGCCAATGCGGGATAAGTGCACAAGAGATGCTCCATTATTTCCTTGGTGCCTTGCACTAGAAATTTCCTGCCGTCTTCTCGATGTATCAGCCATACGCTCGCAGTTGTCGCCACCAGACAGTGACCGGTTAGTTTTTCCATCATGTTCCTACATTGCCTTCTATAGAGTGCCAATAGAAATTTTGCATACTTCCGATCTACGTTTAGCACATGGCTTTTGTAGTTTTGCACCCAGTTAGATCGTCATAGACAATTTCCCAATGTTGATCAGGTTTTCTGGTGTTAGCCGTACAACATTCTTTGCAATCTCGTCCACTATTTCATTGGCGTCGATGCCTTTGAGACCTGACGCCCAGTATAAGTGAATTTTTTTGCTTCTGACAACACTTTTTATTGCTGCTCTGCTACCAAGACACTTTTAGCCGATATTCGATACGAGGTTACTACCTTGATTTCTGCTTGCTGTCTACGTAGATGTTGACTCTGGAATTGTTTGCAAGTGCATTAGAGGCAATGCTCCGCGGCTTGAAATATACAGTATTGGTCCGGCAACTTAAAATTCACAAAACTTTAAAATAATTTAGCCTGAATGCCGAATGAATTCTACAAGGGTTTATCTGTTGAGGAATAGCAAAGGAATAAACTAATTTGTAAATAGTAAATTTTACTGTAGAATATTTCTATAAGCAATAATAAAACGAGTATATAATATGATTAATACATTTGGTTCAAATGGCAAAGGAAATTTGCTCCCAATTTTATTGAATTTCAATTTTTCAACAAAAAGTTCCATTAAATTTTGTGTGCGGAATCAAATTTCATGTGCCGAAACGTTTAGAATGTTGGTGGTGGTCTTCTTTGAAAACTGTTTGTCGCGAGCAAACGTTTTTGATTTGTACAAATTATTCAAGGCGTTCGGGACAAACATCAACTGCTGATCAACACAATAAAAAATTAAAAGAATTGGTGCTTGAGAATCGACGACTAACAGTCAGAGATCTTACTGGCATCGTTGCAATAATGAAAGGATCAGTGCAAACCATTTTGAAAGATCATTTTGGCCTTAGAAAGTGATAGCACGCTTGCTTCCAAAAACACTAATTTTTTCGAAAAACAGCTTCGCGTTAACGTCCGTGGAAAACGCTTTCCGGCTACCAGGATGTCACGAGACGTGTTATTATTGGCGATGAATCTTAAATCTATCGTCCGAATATCGTGGCAAATATGAGCTGAAAACGAACAAAATTTTCAACCAATATCGTCCGCAACTACCGCATTCGTAACCTTGTAATCAATTTTACAAAGTAAGTAAAGCACATCAGACATCTAGTAATTATAGACCAATTTAAAAAATTCGCTTAAAAGTTCAGAGTTGATTGTACTAAGTTAAAACCTACACACAATACGTAGTTATATTTGCAAACATACATACATTTAAAATTGAGCACGCTTCAAAAAGAATGGTGCAACGACGCACATAACGGACTATTACATGTAAATCGTTCGAAAAGCGGTGTGTGTAGTAAAAACAAAAGGTCAACTGCGTTAACAATGAGCGCACGTACGAAAGGAATCTTCGAAAAGTGTATTTGTTCATAAAAACTGCGTTTGTATTACAAATGTATGCGTACTTACGCACATACATATATACATATCCCTGTGTGTCTGTAAGAGCGTCTATGAGTAAAGTAAGTATGCGCCAATGACTTGGTGTCTTAAATAAGTGAGTATAACCATAATTTTGCTACAAGCCCCCTACCTTACATGTATTTTATTGAGCATTCCAAATGAGCAGAAAATTGTCAGCAAAAGAAAACACAAATTCCGTTTTTTGTTACGTGCTGCAAAGTATTGGGCTTAAGTAAACAATTTGCAAAAAGTGAAAAAATTATTATGTAAGAACATTTTTGCTGCGAACAATATGGCGCAATATGCAAGTAGTAATCCATTTTGTTTGTGAAATTTAGATTGTCACATTTTATTTCAGCAGATATTTCATCGCAATGTTTTCAGACGATAAATCAGTAGAGTCAGAGGAGTACACAAATTATCGCTTATTTCAATTTTCAGTTTGTATTAACCCTCTCATGGCTCTCACGCCCGTTTGCACGGAGCTAAAACATTTTTTAGGACAGATATATGTTAGTCTTGACTCAAGTATGAAGTGATAAAAATTTCAAAGTCCTTAGTGTCCTGGTTCGTTAGTTAAAGGATGTTGCCTATAGGCAACAACACTTTTACAAAATTATTGGAAACAAACTAAACACTTCTCCACGGACTTATTTTTTTGTTAATAACTATCTTACCTTTATTTATTTATGTTGTTCCCATGATTTTACAATAAAACAGCTATTTTAATCTTTTTGCGTAAACGCCTTTTTTCGAAATCTTGAAATAACGCGACTTAGAAGCATGTTCAAGGAAGATATACAAGTAGTATACCTTGGGGGGGTATTTCAACATATTTTAAATTTTACGTAGTGTTCAAGTGAGAAAAACCGCGGAAACTGGAATGCCAGAATCCCTTTGTCAAAATTTCAACAATTATAGATAATTGTAAAATTATGCAAAAATATTTAATTTTAAGTACAATCTTCTGCGGCTTAAAATGGTTAATCGTTAAACTTCTCTTATGAAGTGCCAATTTTTTGGAAAGAATATATCAACACTCCAGGCTAGTTGGTGAAATATCTACCAAAAACTACCACAAACTTCTAGAAGACCGTACGTATGGTGTTTAGCTGTTCGCATAAAGCATTGATTTCCAGTAACTGGGTGACTAGGATGAAGAGCTTAAGGGGCATATACGCTCCAATAGAATGCACTAAAAGTAATAGTAAAATTATTTCTTGAAAACTTCTACGTTGATGAAGCGAACTCAAATCAGAAACTGGTAAGACTAAAGTCTTTAATTCATCTCAATCTAATGGTCTCTTGACAGTCACAAGTAGAACTTTAATGATACGAACATCAAAGAGCCCAATTACCTTTGGTCAGTTTGTTGCAAAAACAAATCCACCACACTGAGAAAATAATTTGTTGCTTTTGTCATAAAATGAGTTAATGAACTGCATTTAAATAATTTATAGCCAAACCGCGGAGACGCAAAGAAACTTCTGCCAACTTTTTTTGCAATTTAACTGCGAAACCCATAAACATTCAATTGCACTGCAGCGCAAATGTTTTATCTGTCACTTTTAAGTGATGAGTGATATTTATAGGTATCTATATGAGTGTACTATGTCTTAATACTCCAAAAAGAGGCTTTTAATGCAGAAAATAATAACATGGTAAATTAAAAGAAAGTGGACAATATACGCATTTGTACATAAATAGATTTAAAGTGCTGAAAGAAATCAGTCAGAATACATATATATTCTTTGGGAAAGTCGTTTTCATGGTTGGACATCCTAACTTGATCCGTTTTAACTTTTCTTTTGAGTACACTTCTTCACAACACTATTAATTGTAAAGTTATTTTAATCATATTTGTAGCTGTTTTATTATCTTAAAATTTTATACTCAATCAATATGTTGCTATAGAGTATAGCAGTTTTGTTCACCTAACAGTTATTTGTATGTATGTATGTATGTATCATTTAAAACTAAGTGAGACAGATATAGGGTCAAACGATCACCAAATATCAACGATTTTGAAAATTAGCAGTTTATTATGTGGGCGTATATTCCAGATGCACATACGATTTCACATCGTTCGTCTGCTATTGATTTCCATGCTCGCTCAACAATTTCCCAAAGTTGACTATTATTAGATGGATAAGCATCAGCAACTGTCTCCTTTACCTTGCACCACAAATTTTCTATAGGGTTGAGGTCTTGAGACTAATAATACTGGACCAACATTCTTCTTCTTAATTGGAGTAGACACCGCTTACGCGATTATAGCCGAGTTAACAACAGCGCGCCAGTCGTTTCTTCTTTTCGCTACGTGGCGCCAATTGGATATTCCAAGCGAAGCCAGGTCCTTCTCCACTTGGTCCTTCCAACGGAGTGGAGGTCTTCCTCTTCCTCTGCTTCCCCCGGCGGGTACTGCGTCGAATACTTTCAGAGCTGGAGTGTTTTCATCCATCCGGACAACAAGACCTAGCCAGCGTAGCCGCTGTCTTTTAATTCGCTGAACTATGTCAATGTCGTCGTATATCTCGTACAGCTCATCGTTCCATCGAATGCGATATTCGCCGTGGCCAATGCGCAAAGGACTATAAATCTTTCGCAGAATTTTTTCTCGAAAACTCGTAACGTCGACTCATCGGTTGCTGTCATCGCCCAAGCCTCTGCACCATATAGCGACTTATAGAGTTTAGCTTTTGTTCGTCGAGAGAGGACTTTACTTTTCAATTGCCTACTCAGTCCGAAGTAGCACCTGTTGGCAAGAGCAATCCTGCGTTGGATTTCCAGGCTAACATTGTTGGTGGTGTTAATGCTGGTTCCTAAATAGACGAAATTATCTACAACTTCAAAGTTATGACTGTCAACAGTGACGTGAGAGCCAAGTCGCGAGTGCGACGACTGTTTGTTTGATGACAGGAGATATTTCGTTTTGCCCTCGTTCACTGCCAGACCCATTTTCTGTGCTTCCTTGTCCAGCCTGGAGAAAGCAGAACTAACGGCGCGGGTGTTGAGGTCGATGATATCAATATCAGCTGTACACTCTTATAGAAGATGGTACCCTCTCTATTTAGTTCTGCAGCTCGAACTATTTTCTCCAGAAGCAGGTTGAAGAAGTCGCACGATAGGGAGTCGCCTTGTCTGAAACCTCGTTTGGTATCGAAAGGCTCGGAGAGGTCCTTCCCGATCCTGACGGAGCTTTTGGTGTTACTCAACGTCAGTTTACACAGCCGTATTAGTTTTGCGGGGATACCAAATTCAGACATCGCGGCATAAAGGCAGCTCCTTTTCGTGCTGTCGAAAGCAGCTTTGAAATCGACGAAGAGGTGGTGTGTGTCGATTCTTCTTTCACGGGTCTTTTCCAAGATTTGGCGTATGGTGAATATCTGGTCGGTTGTTGATTTTCCAGGTCTGAAGCCACACTGATAAGGTCCAATCAGTTTGTTGATGGTGGGCTTTAATCTTTCACACAATACGCTCGATAGAACCTTATTGCAATGTTGAGGAGGCTGATCCCACGGTAGTTGGCGCAGATTGTGGGGTCTCCTTTTTTAGGGATTGGGCATAGCACACTTAAATTCCAATCGTTGGGCATGCTTTCGTCCGACCATATATTACAAAGAAGCTGATGCATGCTCCTTATCAGTTCTTCGCCGCCGTGTTTGAATAGCTCGTCCGGCAATCCGTCGGTCCCTGCCGCTTTGTTGTTCTTTAGGCGGGCGACTGCTATTCGAACTTCTTCCTGGTCGGGCAATGGAACGTCTGCTCCATCGTCATCGATTGGGGAATCGGGTTCGCCTTCTCCTGGCGTTGTGCGTTCAGTGCCATTCAGCAGGCTGGAGAAGTGTTTCCTTCATAATTTAAGTATGCTTTGGGCATCGGTCACTAGATCACCTTTGGGGGTTCTACAAGAGTACGCTCCGGTTTTGAAACCTTCTGTAAGCCGCCGCATTTTTTCGTAGAATTTTCGAGCATTACCCCTGTCGGCCAGCTTATCAAGCTCTTCGTACTCACACATTTCAGCGTCTTTCTTTTTCTGTCTACAAATGCGTCTCGCTTCCCTCTTCAACTCTCGGTACCTATCCCATCCCGCACGTGTTGTGGTCGATCATAACGTTGCGAGGTAGGCAGCCTGTTTTCTCTCCTCTGCGACACGGCACTCCTCGTCGTACCAGCTGTTCTTTTGCACTTTCCGAAAACCAATGGCTTTTGTTGCAGCTGTACGTAAGGAATTTGAAATGCTGTCCCACAGTTTTCTTATACCGAGTTGTTGACGAGTGCTCTCAGGAGCAGGAGTGCAAGCCGAGTAGAAAATCGGCTGTCTGTTGTGATTGCAGCTTCTCGACGTCGAACCTTCCTTGTGTTTGTTGTCGTGCGTTTTTTGCTGCACAGAGGCGGGTGCGAATCTTGGCTGCAACAAGATAGTGGTCCGAGTCGATGTTAGGACCTCGGAGCGTACGCACGTCTAGAACACTGGAGACGTGTCTTCCGTCTATCACAACATGATCGATCTGGTTGGTGGCTTTTCGATTCGGAGACAGCCAGGTAGGTTGATGTATCTTCTTGTGCTGGTATCTAGTACTACCGATAACCATATTTGAATATGAATTTGCCGACCGTAGTGCCAAAGATAACTTCTTTGCCCACCCTGGCGTTAAAGTCGCCAAGCACGATTTTGACATCGTGGCGGGGGCAGCTCTCATAAGCGCGCTCCAAGCGCTCATAGAAGTCATCTTTGGTCACATCTTCCTTCTCTTCCGTCGGAGCGTGGGCGCAAATCAGCGAACCTCGCTTTGATGCGGATTGTGGCTAGACGTTCATTCACCGGAGTGAATGATAGTACTCGGCGACGGAGTCTCTCTCCCACCACGAATCAAACCGAACTTGCGCTCCTTTAAATGGCCACTGTAGTAAATGCCACAAGGACCTACTCGTCTCTGTCCTTGTCCCGTCCATCGCATTTCTTGGATGGCGGTGATGTCAGCCTTTAGTTTCGCGAGGACATCAACCAGCTCGGCAGCGGCACCTTCCCAATTAAGGGTCCGGACATTCCAGGTGCATGCCCTCAAATCGAAGTCCTTATTTCGTTTGCCATGGTCGTCATCAAAAGGGGGGTCTCTCATCCGAGGCTTGTTGCTTCCTTTCATTGGGGTTGGTTTTTTACGTGGCGGGTCCCAAACCCAGCGCACAACCCTATGTAGGGGATGTTTCGCCTTCTCGCATTAGCTCGCCTTCGAACGGATGTTCTTAGGCTACCCAGAGGATACTTGGTCAAAGACCGGAAGTAGTGAGCTGCTTGAGCCATGTGTAAAAGAATCGTTTCTGGCCACTCCCAAGTGAATGGCGATCAGAGAACTTTCCTCACTTGCGTGAACTTCTACACATAACTCCATCCTCCAACTGGACCAACCATGTTTAACAATTTTGATGGTGTATTTTTGATTATATTCCGAGTTAGTTGGTCGTCTTTCCTTGTGACGAGATTCCCTTTCATCGTATAGCACGATTATGGGTTCACCTTTTCATAAAAAGGATTCGAAATGGTGATTTGCAACCTTGAGCCGTTAAGCCACATGGCCACACAATGGTACTTTTCTTGGCCTATGAGCTAGTAAATCACAATATCACAAACATCACGAATTTTGTCCATACGTGTTTCCATACATAGTTCTTTGTTAATTTTTATTGCAGGTGCAAATGGATTCTGCTTCGATAATATAACTAGGCGCTTAGCGTCTCTGTCAGTTATTCCCGAATGATGGCCACGCTTTTCAGGATTCGGTTTTTCTTTTAAGACATTTTGAATAATCTTTGATAAACAACCCAATAAATTTTGAACTTCTTTATACGTTTTGTCCGTTTTGAAGTTTTTTTTTATAAGATCGCGCTGATAAGCCATGTAGTGCTTGCCTCGTCCCATTGCTGACAAAATTTTAATCAGATTTTTACAAAATGATAAAAAAAATACATCAAAAAACTAAATACTTACTTTTCTGGAAATTGTTTATGCAAATAAATAAATATCTTAATTTTGTATGTTGATAGTTTAATCCATCTTCTATTATTTTGACTGCTTAATAGTTTACACTTATGAAAATATACGAAATGTCAATAGCAAGTGCTAAGTTATATAGTTATAGTGATTTTTTTTGGACTGTTTCTAAATAACAGTATTTTAAGGATATTTAAGGTGAACAAATAAGGCAACATGAGAAATAATAAATATTAAACTATATGCCGCACTTTTATTAATTTGATCGCAGCTAAATATTAAATTTAGCTTCTTCGATCGATTTAATATCACGCATGATATGTTTTCTGTAATTTTGGCTCATGCGAACTGTATATGTAAAATTATGTTATTATCTATGTTAATGGCCTTTAATATACATACATACATAAGTCACCAATATTCTAAATCTGGTACGACAATTTCTTTGAATATTGAATGTTGAATTCTTTCGTAAACATTTTTTAGTATAGCTCCTGAAGTACTATATTTCTACAGTTTTTGATTCTTGCGAGTTGTAAGAGTATAAAATGTTCGATTATACATAAACATAGTTCTTGCTTACTTGTTACAGCTAATTGCCTTCTAGTACATATCACTGCTTTCTCAAACTCATAATAAAACTCAAATATTGCTCGACATATATGTTTATTTTCTTTTCTAAAGTTTCACTCTTTCACCCAGTTAATCATTTTCTCTCATAAAAGTACTAAGTTGAGTAATACAGTGAGAGAAATATTCATTTTGAGCTGAATTCGAATATCGTAGTACACAGCTCACTTTATTTGCGGCGAATTTTGTTAGTCTCACTCTCATAGCGGTTGTAAACAAAACTGACCTACATTAAGCTACTTTACTTTAACAGAGATACTTTAATGAATAGATTTCCTGTACATAAAGTCAGCAGAATCTTTACAGAACGGGCATTGCGTTGTCACACTATATATTTGTACATGTTTAGAAGCTTAATTAATGGAAAATGCGATGGTCTTCATTCTTAACTGTAGTTTATCCAATTAAACAATCCAGTTAGAATCTATTATACCAGCATTAATGGACTTATCATAATATCTGGAGCATAACTGTAGCAATGTAGCAGAGTTCCATGTACCACTTCGAACTAATCATTAACAGTGAGCTACATATTAACTTGTTATTTGGTAGGCTTGAAAAGAGTGACTAAATTGTAAAGAACTTTCTATGGACACAAATTGTAGTCCCGCCATAATTTGTTTGGGAATTATAAGTGATCCTTAGGTTGCTTTACGAAGCTGATAATAAAGATTATTCAATTCAAATTTTCTTAAAAATTATAAATATTGTATACGAAAATTAGCAAAGGAGCCGAAATACGTATATAAATACTGGACGCTGAAGATAAAATTTCTGAAGTGTAGAAGAATGTATTTTCTGAACGTAGTCAGTAGCTGTTTCGATTGAGAAAAACCTGTACTTCTTCTTCTTTATTAGCGTAAGCACTGCTTACCTCGCCTATTTGGTCTTTTTTCATCAAGAGAGGACTTTACCCTGCACGTGCTGGAAAATATTTATGTTGAGCAGAGAAGAGAAGTAATTTTTCTACAAATTTGGCTTAAGTTTATACACAGTGATGTCAAAAACGTCTTCATGCTTAAATTACAGCAAATAAGAACATTTCGAAATTATTCTTCATACATTTATTTACTGCTACATTTATCCTTATACAAAATCGGTTTAGGTTTATGTTCGATTCTGTTAATCTTTACAAGCTCATGCTGTTAGCCATCGAAATTTGGTGTATTTCGAAATTACTCTCTATACATTTATTTATGGCTAGAAAAGTTTATTCCAATAAAAAATCAGTTAAAGTTAAACTATCTTCTGTTAAAAACCTATTCCAACTCTCCTAACATTCATGTCGTTAAGATTAAACATTTTAGCATCTTTCGAAGCTACTCCCCAAAAGAGTATATGTTAAAAATAACCCTTGCTCTTATACAAAACTGGCTTATGTTTATCTAACCTCTGTTAAAATTCTCTACAAACTCTCTGGACGCTCTTTTTTAAAATGAGCATCTTTTGAAAAAAATCCTATATATTTATATATCGTTGGTAACTTTTGCTCTGATACAAATGGGTTTATGTTTAACTCACTTAGTTAAAACTCTTCACACGCTCTCTGGTCGCTCTTATATTAATATTCAGATATCATCTTTCGAAAATATTCCTATATATTTATATATCGACAGTAACTCTTATACTCTTATACAAAATCTGTTAATGCTTAACACGCTAATGGTAAAAACCTCTACAAACACTCTGCAACTTATGTTTAAATCTCCAAAATTTAAATGTCTTTCGAATTTCCTTTCCATACATCTAATTACCGAAAGTAACTTTTACTTTTATACTAAATCGGTTCAAGTTAACTCTCTAATGTTAAAAATCTAACGCAACCTTTACTGTTATGTAAATCCAGTTAAAGTTTAATTCACTCACTCTCTGAAAATTGATGGCACCCTCACGCTCTTAATTCTCAATATCTATAAACATTTTGAAATTTATCTGCGTACATTTATTTATAACTATTAACCTTGTGTCTTACTTATACTTGTATAAAGTCAATTTAAATTTATACCCACCTATCTTAAAAACCCCTGCATGGTATCCATATTTTATGATTGCAAAAATATTAAAATAACATTCACTGTAACTGCCATTATCAGCTTAACTAACCAAAATATTATTGTTCTAAAGAAATGAATCCAACAAGCGGTTGTCATTTGGCGAGAACTTGTCAGCTAACAAAGAGTTGACTTCGTAATTCGGATTTGCTACACGTTTTTCCGATAAATTTCATTCGTCGTTGGTTAGCTGCCGAAACTGAATTGTTCCCGCACACATCTAACTACACAGTTGTAAATACAGTTCATACTTCGTACGCTCAAAGTGACGCTTCGTTTGTGACTTTCGAGGTTTCGTTAAGCAGCGCTGCTGCTAGTAGCCGATGGTTGGCCGATAGGATGACTTCGCCAATTCAATCTGGTCGTATCATCAGTCGGTGTCGTTAGCAATTTAGTTTAGTTTCACTTTGGACTTCGCCGTTAGTGTTTGTATAACGGTGCTGAATGTTTTACCTAACGCGCGCTCAACATTGTGTTAGTGTACTATATGTATAAGTTAAATTCTTTTAAGTTTTATTTTTATTTTTTAATTTAAACATTTTGTCACAACTGTACAATTATAAAAATACTTATTTAATTTTAATTTCTAAGTTGTTGGAGCGATGTCCAACCAACTTAATGAACAGCCGAATTAAAAGTGAAACTTAAATCTAAGCTTATGCTATCACCAACTTAATATTCTAAGCGCCGGCAGAGCGAGACGTCGGCGGCGACGCATATTGTTCGTGGCGTGCTAGTAGCGTCATTAAAATTAGTAATTTTAGTTTGGTGTTCTTTTAGTGGGTAGCGGTAAAGTGGCGTGATGCGTTTGCCAAATTTTGTATCTGCATTCCTGAGCATTCTTAAGCATACATGATACAGTACACTGTATAACAAAATATTTATTTTGTTAACTTATATAAGACTGTTACTGAGAATTCATATATAAAGCCGGTGGAATTACCGCTGTTCAAAGTTGAAGGTGGAAATAAGTTTGTGGTGGAATTTAAAGCTGGATTTAATATTACTGCACGAATACACCTGAGCGTGTTAGCTTGTTATTGTTAATTTATGTAAAGAAAATAAGTAATAAAAATAATATTGGTGTTATTTTTGTACAAAATATGAAATATTACAAATAAAATTTTAATCTGCAAAGGAATCGAAAAATATCTAAAGAGAATCAAAAAGTGAATAATAATTTGTGAAGAGAGAAAAGTTAAATAAATTAGTATTAAGTTAATTTGTAATTAAAAAATTGATTAATATTAGGAAAATTATAATGAAATTGTAGCATAATTGTAGAATTGTAGCAAATAAAATTAAATGAAAAAAATCACATATAAAAATTAGAACATTATTATTAGAAAGTTGAACAAATTAATAAAACATAACAAAATAGAACAAATTGAATTAAAAAAATAAAATAAAAAAAAATAAAATAAAAAATAAATGAAATAAAATAAAAATAAAAACAAACAAGTAAGGAAGGGCTAAGTTCGGGTGTCACTGAACATTTTATACTCTCGCATGGTAAAGTGATAATCGAGATTTCATAATACGTCATTTACATATTTTTCAAATACCGTATTTTTGTAAAGTTTTATTCCGCTATCATCATTGGTTCCTAATGTTTATACTCGTATTATACAGAGAAGGCATCAGATGGAATTCAAAATAGCTTTATATTGGAAGAAGGCGTGGTTGCGAACCGATTTCACCCATATTTCGTACATGTCATCAGGGTGTTAAGAAAATATTATATACCGAATTTCATAGAAATCGGTCTAGTAGTTCCTGAGATATGGTTTTTGGTCTATAAGTGGGCGACGCCACGCCCATTTTCAATTTTTAAAAAAAGGCTGGGTGCAGCTTCCTTCTGCCACTTCTTCCGTAAAATTTAGTGTTTCTGACGTTTTGTGTTAGTCGGTTAACGCACTTTTAGTGATTTTGAACATAACCTTTGTATGGGAGGTGGGCGTGGTTATTATCCGATTTCTTCCATTTTTGAACTGTATATGGAAATGTCTGAAGAAAACTACTTTGTAGACTTTGGTTGACATAGCTATAGTAGTTTCCGAGATATGTACAAAAAACTTAGTAGGGGGCGTGGCCACGCCCACTTTTCCAAAACAATTGCGCCCAAATATGCCCCTCCCTAATGCGATCCTTTGTGCCAAATTTCACTTAGTTATGACACTTTATAGGTTTTCGGTTTCCGCCATTTTGTGGGCGTGACAGTGGGCCGATTTTGCCCATCTTCGAACTTAACCTTCTTATGGAGCCAAGGAATACGTGTACCAAGTTTCATCATGATATCTCAATTTTTACTCAAGTTACAGCTTGCACGGACGGACGGACGGACGGACAGACAGACATCCGGATTTCGACTCTACTCGTCGCCCTGATCACTTTGGTATATATAACCCTATATCTGACTCTTATAGTTTTAGGACTTACAAACAACCGTTATGTGAACAAAACTATAATACTCTCGTTAGCAAAATTGTTGCGAGAGTATAAAAAAAAGGTGCGTGGAGTCCCTACGCGCGGAAGAAGTTATACTTCTTAGTGATATTCAGAAATGCATATCATTTTGTATGAAAGAAAACTAGAACATTTAAATGCATTATGCACATTTTATAAAGCAAAGTCTAAATGAAGGAATTTTGACTCGGAAAGTAGTTCCGTCTCTTCGTTGCGGAAGGGAATATGCAGCGTAACCATCTCTCTTTTGTACTCTTCGAATTAGGTTGTCATATTATAATTTGTATATCTTATATCATGGTGTTTAGTTAATTTCTTGTATTCATTATTGGCGTTGCATTTGTATTGCGCACAAAACTGGGCCAAAGTAAAATGAATTTTCTTTTTATTTTTCTTTGCAGTTTTTCAATAAATTTAAATAAGTTTTTTAATAAATTTAAACAAGTTTTTTAATAAATTTAAATAAATTTAAGTAAATTTACATGTACTATTTCATTTATATTTAATTATCAATAAATTTTTTTAAAATTATTTGCCCTCGTTGTCCATTTTATTTTCTCATGCATTTCAGTCGATTTTTGTATAGAAATTTGACCGGCGTAGAAGCAAAATGCGAAACAATCATACATATATTATGTCGTTTGCACATCTGTGTGTATGTTTGCGAAAGCGAATGTTCTACAAAAGCATATTTCTATACTTAAACAAAATTATTTGATCCATCGTATATTACTTACTTGCATAACCAAACCATACTTAAGACAACGCCATGAAAGTGTCAATAGTGGTGTTGGTGGTAAGCACATAAAAAGTCACAATGTGAACGCAGGTTCGAATGTCGACGGACTCAGTCTTTAATTTTTGCATTTTAACATCGTAATACTATACTAATAAATATTTTTCTTACTAATAGGAATTAAATTTATCACAGCAATATACCTAATATACATATACATAATATTGCTGTGATAAATTTAATTTCTATTAGTACGAAAAATATTGATTAGTATAGTATACGATGTTAAAAGGCATCTTTCTATCCTATCTTGTGTATCTGCACATGCTCATATGAATGTATGTATACGCATGTGCGCGTTCAGAAATTCAAAGAATTCGTACAAAAAAAAAAGAGAGACGAAAGAAATAAATTCACATAAAATAGTTGAGAATTCGCAAAAATGAAAGACAAACGAAAGAAAAATAATCCTCCCAGCATACATAAGCGTACTGTACTTATTGACCGCATTATTTTTGCGTAAAACCTTGGAACTTATTCATTAAAATCACCACTTAGAAGTCGTTTGATCCGTTGTAAGCGAGCGATTTTCGAAGAAACATCATTTCTAATATGCCACAACACAATATGAAGTTCATAAACCTCACGCTGTCAGATAAAACGATATACCTCGTCATCGCGGGTCGATGTCCAAAAAATTTAAATGAAGACTAACTACCATGGTATAGAGGAGTAAGGAAAGTCCCATTCACCATAGAAAAAAGAGCCATTCACAGTCCTTAACCTACCCCTCAAGTGTACGTTCACAATAAAACATCATGGCCACCTCTGGTGAATAAGGGTGGCGAGAGGTCAAAACGGGTTGCAGAAAGCGAAAATGCTATAATATAAAATTATAAATTTATAGTACTATATTTGTACATGTACAAATACTATTTTCAATTTTTGTTATAGAATGAAGTTTAATGCTGCTATCAAGAGATTTAATTATATCTTCTTGATATAAATAAATATGCTATATATTTTTAAGCGTTGTAGTTAATTTATTCATGGACAAATTGAAAATTATTTTTGATAATGAGTGTACCAAAAGAGATAACTATTGTGGAAAAATTTGGTATTACATGTCATAATAATTCGTCGGAACAGTAAAACACAATTTTTTACTGTAAGTTAATCAAGAGATAATTATAATAGCCATGTTTTCTGAATTTTAAGTATAAATTTTTATAATCACAAAGTACATACACGTTTTATATGTCAGAATTTAGCAATATGCCGGCGATCAGGAATCCTACTCGTTCCCAAATGGAGTGTTTGATTATCCTAACAGATTTGCCACATTATTTTTTAGTTCTAAGCTAAGGTTTTTAATAAAAAGGATTCTTAAAGAAATTATTTTTTGAATTTGCAATATCTATATAGTAGTAAAAAGTAGTTTAAATTAGCTTACGCAACACTATTTTGCTATGCTTAGTAGCAATACTGGCATAGTATTTAAAAAAATAAATGATTGTTCGAAATATATTCCGTTTGAAATTATTCAAATCGATAATAACTTGTTTGGCCCAATTAAAAATACAACTCAAATTCCTTAATTTTTAATAGCGGTTCATTATTAGCCAAATTAAATTTATTTGTTTTTTTATGTTTAAATATCAACTTCCACACCATTCATAATCGACCATAATTCACTAGATGTAAAGACGAATTGTAATTCGCGTAGATGCAAATGTTTCTTTTTCAAATCGCTGCTTGGTCACCAATGCTGCCAACTTTCATTTCATGAGTGTTGTTTATTATTTGCGTAGTTCTTCCCGATGTTCTATCGGTTTTGGTGGAGCTGGTTCCCCCCACTCTCCCAATTCGGCATCATAATATTGCGCAGCACGATATGGTCACAATTCCCATGGTACTTGCTCTTCCATGGAGGTCAATTGTACACCAAAATTCTTCAACCACGGTATGTCGGAGGGAACGACATCGGTAATACATTCGCGATCGATACGTTCCGTATGTAGCTCACCAATAGGTTGTCCAGGACAGATAAGCTCAGTGAACATGGCTTTTAATAAGAAGGTAGGATCGCAACGCATGTCTTAACGACGGTATCCCCACCATTTTTCATTTTTGCGCAAAACACGATGAAACCAGTCAATTAATTCGCTCAACTGGTAACGCTTTGGTCTGCAAGGTGGGTGTTTAGCATATTAGAAAGTATGTAAATTCAATTTTGCTCAAAACCTACCCAACAGCTTGATAAACCTGACCAGCAGTATCGGGATCCTAAGCGCAATTGACAATAGCTTGTACAACATCCGAATGTGCTCACCGGAGTATTTGCTCTTCAAAAAGTTACTTCCACCCTCAAACACAAAGCTCATTGGTTTGGGACTAGCGTTTAAAGCAGACAAATGATCAAACGTTCTACACCAGCTTCTTTGCTGATTCTATAAAAAAAAAATAAAAATTACATGGTAAATCTTTTGAAATAAAGTTTAATTTTTGCTTACCTAGCAATGCGACGTGCACCTTCCACAAGCACGTCATTGAATTTAAAATTTTGTCTCGAATTCACGACCAACTAAGTTCATAAATACATTTGAGTACTTCACAGCATCGCGCATCGCTTTAACATCTCTTAAACCATAAAATTGGAACAGCACCTGTCCCATTACGCAGCAGTATTAACGAAGCCATGTTTAGTTATTCCGTACTTTTATTGGAATAAAATCCCAACCCGATCTGTTATTCATCGTCTCAAGAGAAATTTGCACACTTCTTCCAGATTCAAATGACTAAATAAACCATCGTTAAGCATTTAACCATGAAATAAACTAAAACAAATTGCCTTGCAAAAACCTCCGTTACGATGGCAAAAATGTAAATATGGCTGTGAATGAGTAAAATCTGGACCCCACTATTCGGCATGGTTGCTTATTTATTCGTAACACTTTTCTGTGGTGAGCATTTATTACTGTGGTAAGCTAAAAAGAGGCATAAATAAAAAACTTAATTTTTCACGTATTTGCTTATATTGTTCTCACCTTTAAGAATATATATTAAAATAAAACGATTTTCTTTAGAAAATATATTAAACTTTTATATATAACCAATATTTTTGGGACAACTTTTCCATAAATTTTAAGAAAATAACACAATGCAACCATTTTCCGGTGAAAAGTCGGCCATCTTTGTTAAAAGTCGGCCATCTTGGATTCAAATAGAAACTCAACCCCGGACTAGACTTGACGTTTCTACAGTGGCACCTCTCAGCTGTGCCTTTGTTTACATAACATCAGTTGATAGTGACCTTACTCCTCCTCTACCGTGCTAACTACAGAAATGATCCTCTAAAATATAACCTTAATTTTTCAACGGCCAACGCAGAGTATTTCAACCAAAATATACGCAAAATAGTTGAGAATTCGCAGAAATGAAAGACAAACGAAAGAAAAAGAAGCATAACTTCAATAATGCACAAGCATACAAACAGACATATGCGCAGCAGCAGCAAGGAAAGAGGTAACAATCGGCGATCCATTGTATATTTCTTTCATGCGTAACCAAACCATAATTAGGACAACGCAATGCAAGTGTCAATGGTGGTGTTGGTGGTAAGCACTTGAAAAGTTACGACGAGCACATAGGTACGTAGGTTCGAATCCCAACAGAATTTATTTTTAATTGAATATGTCACCAACCAAAAATTGAAACATTGTTGTACAAAAACAACAACAGCATAAGCATGGCAACATTGTGTTGTTGGTAGAAAAGCCGAGCTGTGCCGAAAGAAACGAACAAACGATCGCCGATTGTCACCGCTTCGCTTGCTGCTCGAACATCTTCGCAGACAAGGTTGCGTAGATTCATATTGAGCAAGGTTGCATAGATTCATATTGAGCAAGGTTGCGTAGATTCATTTTGAACAAGGTTGCGCAACCTGAATCTATCGCAACCTTTTCCGAACTCGTATAAGAAGTATAACTTCAAAAATTGTTATAAAATAGAAATCACGAAAAACAATTTTAAATTTATATTCGAAAGTAGCATAAATTAATATAATATAATAAAGTTAAATTAAAATAAGTAATAATAAAAAATAAAATAAAATAAAAAGTAAAGCAAAAAAAAAAAACAAAAATAATATTAAGTAAAACTAAGTAAATTGAAATAAAATTAAATTATACAAATGCCAAAGTTGATTAATTTTTGTGATGATTGTCAAAAAAACAGTTTTACGTAGTAAGGTGGCATTAATTTAGTTTACATTTGGAACAAAAACTCTGCGTTTCTGAGCTTAAGCACAATTTTCATTTTCTTTTTCCACCATCTTTAGGAAGCCAAATGGGAAAGTGACTAAACTAATACGCGACTGGATGTTCTGCTCTTTTGCCCACATTTAGTTTCTTTCCTACGGGTGTTGATGGTGTGAAACTTGGCCGACCAGTGGGTCGGTTGAGTTTGTAAGCGACAAGACGAGCAGCAATTTCTTTACGGAACTCGGGCAACTTTAACAGCTTGTTATCTTGTGCTGATAGATTGTTGTTGCAATTTGTCGCAGCTATATCTACGAAATGGCAAAAACGTCATGTCATCAGATTTCGAGTCTTTTCGTGGATACGGTAACGTCCCATAAGTCCATCCAGTAAGTCTACTCCCCCCATATGGCTATTATATTCCCGTATAATTTGAGGGCAATCTATTTCAATAGGCTGCTTTCGATCGTAGCGTACAATTTTGGCCGATTGTTCTTTCATGTTCTCTTTTAAATAGCTGAATGCAAACGTAAGTTGATGCCAATCGAACTGTCTTGTTGTCTTTCCACAAAACTGTGTTAATATTGACACCATATGCAGTACCCACGTACTCAATTTCGTTCTCTACATCCTTATCCAACGGAAGCTTCCATTTTGGTTTCGGTGCGCTCGTATCGTACCCAAGCTGTAGATGTCCCTTGCACGTAACAATAGCAACAATGGTTTTATATAGAAATTGTCGAAGTAGTGATGAGATGAGCAAAATCAGGTATTGTTTGTGATAGTGGTATAACGACATTTGCAGTCCTTCCAAGATCGGGCTGACCTGGTAAAAAGATGTTAACACCCGCGCCGTTATAGACTTCGAAGCGCTACGCAAATCCAGTGGACTCACACAAGACGAACAATTTTATTCTCCACTTGTGGGTATGTACTACCGAAGATGATGTTTTAAATATGTGCTACACATTTGCTCATTGACGCAAAGGCGAGCAGGCTTTGGAACAGAATCGAACCGTTTCACAGTGGTCGGTCTTGTATGGAATCAGCGGCCAAAAATACTTCCACTGCATAAATAAAAGTGAAACTTTTGCCAAAGCTTTTTAAAATCTCCCTCTCCCGTTTCCCACTCTGCTACCAGCACCAACACCAACAAATTTTAATTAATTATATTAAATTAAAAAATTTGATAAACGAAAAAAGGATTTTTTTGTATATTATTCAACTAAATCAAAAACTGAATTTAATAAAATTGATTTACTTTTGCATGATAGTTTCTTTGACTGGTGATGAAAGATCTAAGCTCAAAAGCAATCGGTTTAGCAAATCCTGATTTGTAGCGTTCCGTTAGTTATTACATGTATGATGGAGTCGATACATCTTAATGTCCTTATTGCTTGACTCAGCAGATTCTTATGAGAGCTCTACAATTGAAACTGGTGCGTAGTGAATAACAGACGGAGCGTGAATTAAAATTTGACGGACTGACGAAGGAAGAAATATTGTGAAGTTAATTCCTTTGCAGGAACTAGCGCAAATCTAGTGCATTGGGGGTTCATTAAACTAATTCCTTTTGAAGTTGAATTCGAACAGGACGGCAATAGCGGGTGGACGAAGGTCGGTCTGCAGTTTTTCCAAATTTGTTTGTGCTCTTCATCATTTTGCCATTTTATTATCAGTTATACAGGGACATATACCGCGACAAATAAATTATTGTCTTTCAAATTATTATTTTCAAATTTCTGCTTATATTCGCTCTGACCAGAATTGCCATCAAAGCCACATATTCTTATTCTCATTGGCTCAAGATAACTGTTTTTCCTTTGAAACTTTTTTAAAATTAATATCAAGTTCTTTGTAAACGAAGCTTCTAATAAGTAAATAATGAAGCTTTATTAAATTTGCTTCAGTGATAAGTGATATTTCTTCACACATTTTCTAAACACCAAAATTCAAAAATATATAGGCGTGAAAGTTTACACCGATATGATGTGTCTAAATAAAAGTACGTATAAAAAAAACATTTGATAAAAGTGAGAAAATGATGAAATGAAAACCAAAGCTCAAATATGTGTATAGATGTATGTATGATGAAACACTTAAAAAACAATAAAATATGCACGAATATACGTACACGTAAATACAAAAAATTATAAAAAATAACTCACAAAAAATTGCATGCCTGGAGAATAACATAAATAACAAAGAAAGTAGCAAAAAGTTGCAGCTGAAATCAAAAGCATAGACTTAGAAAACATTAACTAATATAAGCAAACTTGATTTATCAAAGGGCGAGACAGGGATCACAACATTTTGTATACCTTAAATCGATGTATAAGGAAAAACATACCACTCAAAAGGGCACTTATAAAACTATTGTTTTAAAATAATAAAACAAGATATTATTACATAAAAACTACTTTGTTATATAACATATGCCTTTATTATCAATACTCATTTCGACTTATGGTGATTAAGCACGATTTTTTATCGCATATTTAATTTATTATAAGAGCTAATTTTTAAGCTATTTCGACTGCACAGTCCATGTGTTTCTATTGTCTCACTTCTCTTGCTCTTCGTAGCCCCTACGAATGGGATAGACCAAAAATGTATGTACTTTCATTTTTTTATTTTTGGCCTATGAAATCGACCAGTGTGCGTTTGTTGAGTTCATCTGACAATTTTCGTATACCATTTCGGATCATATCCCGTTTTATCTTTTTCAATCCTCTCAATCAATTTCCATCGGTGTGTCAAGCTTTGTGATACGTGGCGGTAAGCGTGAGTTGCGCGGAAAACCACTGGAATTACTATTTTTCATATTATAAAAAATGCCCTTCAGCAGCTGTTTCTGTGTTACAATAGTGCGTCGCGATTTTAACAATATATTAAAATTTTCAACAAAGAAATTATCTAAAGTTTTGTGTTTTTAAAAAAATTTCATGCGACGAATCTTTGCGATTGTTGGAAAAGGCTTACGGTAATTCAAAACACTAGCTTACGAGTGGTACAAAAGCTTCAAAAATGGTTGAGATGTCGCTGAAGACATACCTCGTTCTGGACGATCTTCGATCCCTTAAACTGATAAAAACATAAAGAAAGGGACATACGTGGTGATTGAAAATCGTCAGGCAGGTGTAGGAAGATGTCAAGAGAGCTCGAAATCTCTCGCTAGTCTCGAGTCTGTTTGAAGGATTTTGAGTAAGGAACGCGTTCAGTCTTGATTCGTCCCGATAAAGCTGAGTTTTCTTCAAAAATAGTACAGTAAACAGGCCTCTGAACATGATTGATCGAGCGAATTCCGATCCTTCATTAACAGAGATCATTACAACTGCCAATGAGACATGTATTTATCAGTTTAAAGTGCAAACAAGTCAACAATCATCGAAGTGGAATGAAAAAGCGAGCCTAAACCAAAAAACCGCTGCAATTTCGCTCCAAAATTAAGATGATGCTCGTGGTGTGCTGCAACATGAATTTGTTCTGGAGGGACAGACGGTCAATAAGGGGCTATATTTGTCTGTATTGAGAGGTTTCCGTGAGAACATCTGTCGAGAACGGTAAGAATTGTGGAAGAACAATTGGATGGATTTTACACGATGATAACGCACAATCGCATCGAACCACGATTGTCACCGAATTTAAAGCCAAAAACGCAATGAATACCTGATTAAACACCGTATTCACCACATTTGGCTATGTGTGATTTTTTCTTATTCCCCTAACTGAAACCCGTTTCCAGTCGATCGTAGAGATACAACAAAATTTGCTGAATACCATCCAAAAAGTGCTTATGAAAAGTGTTTTAGTGACTAGAAAAATCATTGGAATAAGTGTATTACATCTGGTGGGGATTTCATTAAAGGCAACAAAATAAATATTCATGAATATCCACATATTTTGCGTTTTATTTACAATTTCCGGTTGCTTTTTGTCACAATATATGTTTGGAGTGTTGTTTGATCCAATTTAAAAGCATGTTGTGCGAAGGACGAATATCTGTCCACAAGTGATCCATGGATTTTTGATCAACCCTACGAGCAAACCTAAAGTTTCGTTATAAATAACCTTAATATTTGGCGTCGAGTTTTTCCAGATATTGGAACGAAGAGGACTTTGCAAACACTTTAGCTTTTTCCTAATTAAAATTAAAATTAAATATATATTTTGACCGGGTACAAGTGAACTTTACCTAAAACATATATATAATTATTGACAATTGCTTACCATAGTTTGATAGTTCTACAAACAAAAAAATTAGTTATCAATATAAAATTTTATATGTAACATATAGCGAATATTTTAACAAAAAGAAAAAAGTCCATTAAAAGTTGTTGAGGCAAATTATATGCTCTATGATCAAAAAGTAAAGTAATAATTGTATATTTTACTCTCTGACGATTTTTAAGCGTGAAATTTTTACTTTTTGGACGTAGTCTTCGTTGGTAACGTTTGATGGTCGTTCAGACCGCAGTTTCTCAATCCTCTTTGAACTCGTTCATATAAATGTATTTTTGGGCCATATTTTGATCACTAAAACACTTTCGCCAAATTTTCAACGTCTCCGTTTAGTAGTATTTCTTCCGTAATCAAAATTTTGTTCCTCGTTTGTTGCCAAACAAACAACAACCAACCATCGAAAAACTCACTTTTAGCTATTAAAAAATACGTATAACTCGGTGATAATTAGCGCTTGGTAAATATTATAAGCAGTCCTACTATTCTAAAATAAAGTACGCACCTGCATTCATGATGCCCGTAAAATCTACATGACGATTTCTTATAATTTAATGATCTCAATACTATTTTCAATAAAATAAAAAATTCGTCACCTTAATTAACATGAAATATACTATATTATCAAATAATAAAATATTATATTATATTAATAAAACCTTATTAACAAATTTAAAGAAAATTGTGTTGTAAGCTCAGAGATATTGGATATACTATACGTACCTCTAAATTAATTCTGTCGCATAATCTTGGACATCGGTGTTCAGGTATTTCCTGTTACTTAAATCTAATTAACTTCATCACTGTTGGAAAAATTTTCCTCGATTAAAATAACAATTCTTTGAAGTAGTGACTTTCAGGAAAGAAAATAAAAAAATTAATTAACCTAAAAGAAACAAAATAATTAAATGGTGTACAAACCCATGGATCAATGTGAGTGAGCATTACAAAACAACCAACAACAACAATTACATACATTACATGAGACATATTGTTTAAGCCCAGCTTGTTTAATAATACAGTGTTTTTGTGCGCCACATTAGCTATTAGCCCTCGCGGAAGCACCATGGCGTATACGAAATCAAATGCATTCCTGTTAATAAAAAAGCGCAGCGTACATCCCTACAGAGTGTGCATAAACAAATCCCAGAGATGCAGTGTCTGTTCTATCTGGTTGGTGCAATTTTAGTGTTTTGTTTACTCTTATTATTCATTAACAAAAAAAAACAGCCTTCCGCGTTAGGAAAGCAGTGTTCATTTTAACATGCCTAGCAAGCTTACTGTTTGGCTAACGCTCACATTAGTTCGTTAAGCAAACTTACGTTCCTCCTTCAAAGTTGCTATCTGCAAGGAGTAATGTTTAGTGTTTTGTTGTTATTTTGCTTTCCTTGTGTTTGCGTAGGTGCTTGAGTTTCTAAAGCGTTCGCTACAAAGTGCTACGACTTCACTATCTGCTGTCTACTTTCCTGTGAACGAGGGTCTTAACTATAGCCGATATGAATAATGATTCACAGACTTGTTATATAAAATTAAACGTGCAAAAAAATCTATTTTGTGGCACAGCAGCGTAACTATCTGAATTTAGGTAGTTACTAATTAACCTTCTGAGAACAAGAGAATTTCTTAGCTCAACTATGCGCACCGTCGGTTTGTCAGATCAAATCATGTTTGCTTTCTACGATATCTAATGCTCTACTTCTCGCCAGCTCATTGCACTAGCTCTTACCAGGAACACTTGAATGCTCCTAATCGTGGTAACCAAATCTTGAATTATTATTGATCTATGCGGAAAGATCATGCCCTTCGCCTCTGTTAGGGTTGTAGCTGCAGCATAGTGCGAAGCAAAGACGGAAAAGTTTACCATATTTGCTTGCAACATCAAAAAATGTCCAAAAAGTTTCGCTGAGATTTTGCAGTTAGCTCTCTTCTGTCAAATTGTTAAATGGATAAGTTTGCGCTGAAAACTATCTTTGAAGCTGAAGTGAGTTTATTCGAATTAAATGTGCATTCCCTTTAATATATATATTTTAATATATGTATCTCGCATTTGGATACATATGTACATACCTGTATATACGTTTTCGTAATTATTCTCATATGAATTCTTGTTACTATATAAAAACAAGAAAAAACGTTAACCCCGGTTACACCGAAGATATAGTAACTTTCACAAATTCAAACGATTTCTTAAAGAACATAAACTTTATCGGTCATGTTGTATGAGAGCTTCATGCAATTGTGATCCAATATGAATTATGCCATGCCAAATTTCTTGAAGATATCTCGTCAAAAAAATGCATACAAGCACTTCAATCTGATCATTCCGCTTGTATGACAGTTGTATGCTATGGTACTCAAATATCTCTGTTTCCGAGAAATGTGTAGCTTTTTGCGGACAAAAGGACGTGTGCAAAATATCAGATCGATATCTCAAAACCTGAGAGACTTGCTCGCGTTTATACAGACAGGCGGACGGCAGCCGGGCTGACAAACGAACATGACTTGTTCGACTCAGCTCATCATAATGATCATTTATATATGTACATATCTTATAAGGTCCCCGACTTTTCCTTCTGAGGGCTAAGGCTTTGAACTCTGAACGCATCAACCGCCTCTTCAGGTGTCGAAAAACGTTGATCTATTAGTTCCTTCCTACCTTCCTATCTTCTACGTACGCAAACTAAAAGAAGCCACTCCGTTCGAAATCAGGACTATATCGAGAACGACCCATTAAATCGATGTGTTGAGTACTTAAAAATGCAGTTGTTTCAGTAGATGTGTGAGAACTCGCATTATGGTGGTGAAGAGTGATTGGTTTTCCTAATTTCTTGAAAGACAACTGGCAAGCATATTGTTGTGTTTCGCTAAGAATTTGCTAGTGGCTTAGTTTCGATATATACAGTTGTTCTGAAAAAACAAAACCATTCGCTTGGAAGTGCTTCGCGCATGAACAACTTTTGTTGTATTCGGCTCATTTTGAAACCCCCATGTAGTCGACTGAGCTTACGGATACATACGCATAAATCCACGTTTCACCATTTCTCACGTTACTTCACTATACTATCGATAAATACTGGACCTTATTCCACGTCGAACGTTGTAAAAATAATCGATCGAAAATTTTCGCGGTTAATTATATTTTTTGGCTTTGACCCATGTTTCAAATTACTGCAAGCAACGTAAAAAAATTCCAACTATAAGGCATAGTTTAAGAGATAAAAATCACAAACAATGTTTTGAAAATTCTACAGTGATTATGCTTCCTAACATACCCCGTTCACTGAGGATAAGAATGAATGAAAGCCATTTTAAGTTTTTGAAGCTGCCACATATTATCGGAATTTTGCACCTGCCTCCTCGTATGTGGTATTGAAAACTCAATGGAAAATGCCGTCAAACTCCTAACTAAGTTGCCAGTTTCCATTTTGCTTGTCGTCACGAATGTGTTGCATCAAACTAACGCCTCGTCTGATAAAGTTTGTGACTCCAATTTGGTTTTCATAAATTCGAAGTGACACTTTATTGTTGGCAGATGTTCAACTCATGAATTGATTAACTGATTGATTGATTAAATTGATCAATACTAAATTACAATACTACTGTAGACAAAAAATAGTAATACTTTTTACAGACATCAGTGCCAAATATCACGTCGTAATAATTATTAGTGATTAGTATACGCTTATCTTTCTGAAGTACGTAAATTACATTCGGAGACTTTTACGATGAGTGGAATCATTCAACAATGAAGTTCCATTAAATGTTGTGTGTGGAATCAAATTTCTGATTTTGCAATATTGAAAATGTTGGAAAAGGCCTTCGGTGATAATTTTGTTTTTGATTGGTAAAAAAATCGACGGTTATCAGCCGGAGATCTTACTGGCATCGTTGCAATATCGAAAAAGTCAGTGAAAACCATTTTTAAACTCTTGAAACCAGTTGCTACAGAGTATTATAGTTTTGTTCACCTAACGGTTGTACATATAGAATATTGATGATGCGAGTCGTCCTTTCTAAAAAAATGCAGTAATTGCAGAAAAATAAGATCGCCATTCGTTGTTTTTCTGCAATGTCTTTATTTATAAGTTTCAATATCAATGCTGATAACAAAGGGTATATTGGATTAATTAATTAATCAGTGGTGCAACCAAGCTGTTGAAACTAGGAGCAGCTTTGGTTCAGTAACCCTTCAAGTAATTTTGATAATAGATTCTGGTTATACGGAAATATTATATCAGGGATAATGTATTTCTTGTAATGACATATCCACTAATTTATCTGGTTCCCTTAATTTCGCAAGAAATAATTATACTTGTTATAGTCAGATTAGGATTTTAAAGTGAAACATATTAATAAAAATCTGTACTGCATATACGATTTCAATTAAAAATTATATAAGTATGTAATAGGGCGAAGGCTTAAAATAAGAAAATAATCGGAATAATCGGTCGAATTATCGTACTTGCGAACCTAATCATAAGCACAAGTTGATTCCAAGAAGAGATAATAAAGTGAGAGAATTTTGATGACGGAAGTTTAATAATGGGCCTCTTAAAGTCCTAGTTGCATCGTCAAACAGCCACTCTACCTAAAATTAAAAAATTTACTAATTGCCCGATTTCTAATTGAATGTGGACTATTGTTTTCTCATTTTATTGGCACAGTAGTATCCGCTCCACTTTAGTTTTATATTTAAATTATATTAGCTCATTGCAACAGACAGGAAGGAAATAGCAACCAATATTGTTGCAGTTTTTATGACCGAATTGTTAAATGCACAGAGCGGAAGCAAACTCATTTAATTAAGACTTAGTGGCAGCGTTAAGTTCGGGAAACAAGCCCGCTATGTACGCGCGTATAAATGCGCTCACGCATCTAATCACATAGACTAAAAGTTTAAATAGTGAAAAGCTAAAGTGCATAACGCATACAATGCTCAAATTCAAACCGCTACAGCTAATAGATACCTCAATTGAATGCGCTCTGATAGCGCCAAATGCGTGAGCGGTTTTGTATTCATAAACGATATGTATACGCGTAAATCTGGTTGGAAATTAGAAGCATGTAGATGATGATCACCAGTGCGTATGAGTAGCATTTTCGACGAAATCGGCTAAGCATTAGATCATTCGCTCTAATCTAACCCAAAATTAGAACTATACTTACCATATAATTTGAAGATAGTTTTGGATTGGATTTAATGTTCTTATATAACGAAATATATATAAATAAAAAGTTATTAAGAAACTTGTAGTATTCAATAAGCAAATTTTCATACTCTGAACAGTAGAGTTTTCTAAGGTATAAGGCAAATAATAATTTTTTTTTTTCAAAAATTGAATCGCATACCCTTTAACTATTCTAAATGACCTTGTTAGCATAAATTAAAAATTTTATTGCAATTGAATCATGTCAGCCTTCGTCTTGATAATTAACATACATAATATATGAATTTTTGTGCCGGATAAATAGAGAAAGTTGTCAGAAGCGTGAGTAAGCGTGAAGCAATTATATACCCAAAACATATCACCAATTATTATACATAAAAATATTGTTCTACAAACTTCTTTTCCAAAGTTTATTTCTTTTTATATGTTTTTTGTAGGCAGGGTAGTAAAAATTGCTTTTACTCCTTCTTAACGGTAATTAAATCAAAAACATTCTTGCATTATCTTGACTGATCTTTCAGCGGTAGCGTTGACTGCTTTTAGTACAAAAAAAAATTTTGTGACATCTTGAAACTAAGCGTTATTTAAGCATGGAGATCACGTTTAGACGGATTCTGTTTGGTTAAACTTATACCTATACTTAGTTTAGCGCTAAGAAGTGCTATTTTTAATAAATAACTCGCCCTCGCCATTGATAGTCATTGTTTTAAGACTACCTGTTCTCTTCTCCGTTCTTATTTTGATTTGCACACATCTTTGGCAGATAATAAATTTCCAACTAAGCGAACAATCCCAAACTCTGGCATCTCATTTTGATATTTCGCTGCAAACTATCTGAATTGAGGACTTACTTCTAGGAAATTATCAGTATTATGTCGAAGTTTCGTAGCTTCAAGAACAAATATGTATAGCGTCGCTAATAATGGACGAAGTATTCCCTCATTGCTTTTTGTAACCTAAACAGAGTATATTAAGTTTGCCACGAAATCACTTTACACTACAATAGGATATAGTCGGTATCTTCGCTGCAACCGAAGTCAAAGTCGTTAAAGCTAAGCATTTTTAGTATGCAGCTTCATAGGCAATTAGGGATATTTTCTGCTATGAGAAACTCTTGCATTTTTCATTTTCCAACAGTCCAATTAGAATACACAGATGTTTGCATGTACGAGGTGTGTTCAAAAACCGACAATGCATTATTTGTTTAAAGAAAAATATTCCATCGTCTCCATTAAATAGTCCACACTCGCCATTGCTTCTTATAATCGTCAAATCACTTTTTATACTTGGCTTTTGTAATAGCCTTTAGCTCTTTCAGCAATTTTGATGTATTCTTTAGAACGACGGCCCCTTAAATTGGTTTGGATATTATGGAGAGTTTACGACCAAGTAACAAAGTCGCCAAGCTCATAAAGGCGTATCTTACCTTAGCGACTACTACAGATAAAGTAAAAAATGAATATACATACATATGTAGCTGAAAATTTTAAATCATATTTTAAAAACAAATGCTTTTCATATTTTTTTATTGTTACAAACAAAAATTATTAGCAAAAAAATTCTGAAGGTTTTGGAAAAAAATATTCTTAACTCGGCTATAGCGACGCCTTTTCCGGTGGCTCCTCGGAAAAAAGATACGTCCGCGTTGGCAGGTAACTCTTTACGTGATCATCTAAAATTAAAAAAAAATACGTGTATTATTTAAAACCCTAACCTAGAACTTGGACGAAGGCAAAAAAAGACGACTTATAAAAATTTCATGAAGATCGGTTGAGTAGTTCCCGAGAAATCTTGTCAATCGACTTAAAAAACACAACTTCGAGAAAAACGCGTTTAAAGTTTTGAGTATCAGCGGCGCACTTAGCCTAGCGCATAAGTTCTTAAGGCTGAGGTGTTAAGGTAGAGGTGTTGTGAAATTTAATATGACAATACAAATTCGATTTTTAGAAACCCATAAACTCATGTAACCCCTTAAGTTTTCCAAAGTCGTATAACCGCTTTCATCTGGGTTTTAAATTTTTTACCACTGTTAAGCCATTTTTTTCTTATATAGTTTATTAGTTTATAATATGACAATACCATTCCGTGACCCTTTACATTTGTCCGTATCTCATGTATTAAATTCATTTTTTGCATTTGCAAAGCCAATTTTCAAAAGTTCAACCTATTAACTTGTGTAATCTTTAAGGTGATAATATGACAAATTACCTAACTAGTTTCTGGTGCCATCATTAATCATAAACGCCGCACCCAAGCAACCTAAAAGTCACACAAGCCAAACAACAAGCATTCAGTCAAAGCAAAGCTTCATGAATTTAGCACAATGTCGTGTCATACCTTGAAATTTTATGAATGGGTTTTTTATAGAAACTGATACTCGAGTATTAACACCCGCACAAAAATGAATACGTATACAACTAACAAAATAGCGGATAAAGCGAAGAAGTGTTCATAAAAGGAAGTGCCAAAAAACTGCGTGTCACAGCGCATTTCAAACTCTAATCGGTTACCGTATGATATGTGATTTATTTCTTGTGGAAATACTTTGAAATTAATAAGATATATTTGTTGCCTTGTTTATTAATATATACAGTTGATAGTTACGTTTTTGTAGCAAAATAGTGATTGAGTTATTATTTTCTTTCTTAACATTAAGTGTCTAAAATTGTAAATATGAGTAAGGCCTTGATTTCCTTTCCTTTAATTTATGTTCTTATATGCCTTTCAAAGTTCGATCGGATATTTTGAAAGACCTTTGGCTCCACACTTTATTGTTTGAAAGTCAAGTATATTGAGAGAATATGTTTAAAGCTATAATTCATGATCTTAAAAAAAATTTATAAAACTTTGTTAAAAATTTATTGTTCGGAAAAGGTCATGATCATTTATATGATTATTTTTTATAAATTTTTACACAAAGAAACACAAATATGAAAAAATACCAAGACGCAAATATAATTATATTGAATGTCACGCAAATTAGTAAAGAAGAACAACTAAACGATCCCAAAAGCGCCCACTACAACAACCATCACTGAGCAACGAAACTGTTACGCCAATAACTTCTCAGCACTAATGATTCTCGTCATGCAACAAACTGCCTAGCCGATATGTAAGTTCTTTCAGTTTTCCCCATTATTTATATAAACTGCCGACTAGCTTCAACACCTTAACTTTTCTTGGCAACTGTGTGGGTCCTAAACACCATTTAAGCCAAAAAGTGAAGGTGTGGAATGCCAACGCGCTGTTACACCCACCCACAGTTTTGTTTGAATGTGTCAATAGTCTTGCCAAGGTGCGTACAGGCATTTGTATGCTTACGTAATGTTTTGTTAACACAGTTTATACAATTTGTTTGGTTTATGGTTTTCTGATTTTTGCATCAGATTGCATGACATAGATTTGGTAATTACCGGGCATGTAAAATGAATGATTTTTGGATTAAGACAGTTAGATCACAATGAAAATAAAGGCATTAAAGGAAATTTTAAAAGAAATATAAACTTCGTCTTAACGTTGAATGTTGCAAATGCTTTTTAAGAACAGGTAGAAAATTTCAGATAAATAACTTAGAAAATAAAAATATTGTCGATTACCTTAAATGTTGCTCAATTGTTATTCGGTGAAATTTCTTCAAGTGTGTTCTGTACATTCATTAGCACATCACAACATCAACGCATGATTGAATTCACTTCACGGTACTTTCTAACTGTTCACAGTAGTTCGAAGCGGGGTTAAAAGCATTAAAAAGAGGAAATGTAAAGCAACTAGCTAATTGAGCGCCGATTCGCTTTTACCGCTTCTACGCGAATGCCGCTCGTTGTGATGCTCGCTTGGAACGATGGCTAAACATTCAGGCTTTAAATTAACTATTCTCAAAGCAAAACAGCAAAACTGTTCAGAGGAACAGCTTTGAAAGCGGTTAGAATATAAGTAGCCGCTAAGCACCTTTCTCAACTTAAATAACTTTTTAAATAAATGCCTTTTAATGAGTTAAAATTCCGGACGCTACTTAACAGCTTTGCAATTTTTACTAAATAAATAAATCTTTTTCTCTCTCTCTCTCTAATATTGCGTTAAATATATCGAACAAATATATAAGTTTGTTATATTAATTTTCAATGAGTTTAATATTTTCTCCCTACTTACCAAGTATTTTTATTTATGAAACAACCTTAGTATTAAGTTTTTAAGTCTAATGGGATGATAATTGCTAAAAATATTTCCATTTAACATACAATTTTTCAGTATGATTTGCCCTTTTGCCCTTTGCTTCAAAACAGGTCTCAGTTTCGGTGAGAACTTCTCCATTCGACAAAAATTTGTCGTGAGCAGTGAGCATTCGTTTGAAATCTGAGAAAGGGAAATAATAGATGGGTATTATATCTGAAGAATACGGTAGACGTGAAAGCAATTCAAAGCATCATTCCTGGCCAACGTTTACACTGACTTGTGACGCGGTACATTGCCTTGGTGAAACAGCACATTCTTTTTCTTAAAATATGTTCGTTTTTTGGCAATTTCGTATTTTAAATGAACCAATAACGCTAAAAGCTAGTCGGTGTTGATGGTTCTTCCTTCTTCAAAGTAGTTATACAAATTATTCTATGTACATCCCAAAATACAGATGCCATAACCTTGCTAGCCGACTGTTGCGTTTTTCCACGGTTTGGAGCAGGTCCAGCGTATGCATTCCACTCGTATGACTGTCGATTGAACTATGAAGTAAAATATTGTAGCGAAATTTCATCAATTGCTACTTCCCAAGGCAACAGCTGGGTTTGGTTACGCCTGAACATCTCTAAACACTTCTCCGAACCATCAACTAGTCGTTCTTTTTGGTCAAAAGGTAGCTCGGGGCACCCATTTTGCACAGAGCTTTCTCTTGCCCAAATATTCGCGAATAATATGACGAACACCCCCAGATAATATCTTTAAAGTACCTGCTATCTCGAACAACTTCACCTTAGGGTTATCCAAAATTACTTTGCTGACTTTTTTTCCATATTTTTTATATTCATACATGCGTCATTTGAAGTTTGGGTCTAACTAAAAATCATATGGATTTGATTCTAGTAGGGACTTTTCAATTGATTCATTTTCCCATCTAACCTCATCTTTAATTTAGATCTCTTTAATTTTTCTTCATATCCGCGTTCTCCTGAAATTTAGCTTCTATGATAGCTTGTCACTTTCTTACTTCTCCTTGTAGGAATTTATCTGACACTCTCATTTTCTCTCGTTCATACAGACGAACATACATATTCTCAGCTTTTTACTCTTCCATTGACATCAACTACCACTTTTAATGGTTCGCGTTCGCATACTCTTCGTCTCGCTTGCCCCTATTCTTTCTCTATTGCATTTTACTTTCTCGTTAACATCTGTCAAATGACGATGAAAACGTAAGCACCAACACAATGGCATGCCATTCCACCGTTTTTAGTGTTGTCAGAAATATTTTAATTTCACTTTTTGTCTTATTATAAGCTAATTTTGTTTATGAGGTTGATATTTATATATTTGTTAATGTGTTTGTCACGATTTTGTCAC
>NC_065920.1:54309328-54374959 GCF_024586455.1 Bactrocera neohumeralis | reverse complement strand
GTAACCTTGCTTAGATAGTCTAGCTTGTAAGTCATCTAGTGTTTTACAACATCTTATAACTTCAGTGCGACGTCGATCATCAGCTGCACCACCAAAGAGTGCAATTGATTTTATTACATCAAGTAAACCAGATTGATTTTCTTCTACTCTAGGCCGACCAACAGTATTTCGAAGTTTTAAAGCAGTTGCTAATTCAGGATTACATTAACTCAATTCTTAAAAGTTTTTCTTTTTTAGAATCACGGCTTTGTTTTGGCGTTCCGCTGCACCAATTTTTCTCTTCAATGCAGTCTTTTCTGCTTCAATATCTTTTTTTAATGACATTATTTTTTTCGTAGCATCATCTGTTCCTATACCGGCATCGCGTGCAAGTACTAAACTATTAAGCTCAGATTCAAGTACAGTAATTCTATTCTAGAAGCATATTGACTCGTGTAGGTTTAGAAACTGTTTGAAGAGATTGGCATCCTTTTAATTCAATCATAACATCTTCAGTTTCTTCTGATTGACTCTCTTCGATAACCTCCTAAAATTAAAAGTTAACATGTACATACATATGTAATACATAAAAATTAACCAAGAACAAGACCTCGAACAAAAAAACACAGAAAGATATGGTAATCGTTTAATTTATAACTAACTAAGTTATACATGTCACACTGATTGAGTTTAGTTATTTTTATAATAAATTTTAAACTTACTTTATTTTCCTGTGGCTTTACTACTGCCAATGATTTTGACGAAGAAGGATTTTTTGAAAAAAAAACTCAAAAAAGTCGCTTCTTTTTTCGTCAATTTTATTTGCAGTTCTTTGATTTTTGTTTCCGTTTCATCTTCAATATTATCACTACTTTTTAAATTTTTCCATAAGATGTTAACTTCGTCTTGTATAATTTGTTTTTTCTTATCAGCATAAGCTGCACTGTAGGCATCAAATAATCTTCGGTACAGATTACCTAAATCAATTTTTTTGTTCATTTTGTAAATACTTAACTAATTAACAAGTAAGGAAGGGCTAAGTTCGGGTGTCTCCGAACATTTTATACTCTCGCATGGTAAAGTGATAATCGAGATTTCATAATACGTCATTTACATATTTTTCAAATACCGTATTTTTGTAAAGTTTTATTCCGCTATCATCATTGGTTCCTAATGTTTATACTCGTATTATACAGAGAAGGCATCAGATGGAATTCAAAATAGCTTTATATTGGAAGAAGGCGTGGTTGTGAACCGATTTCACCCATATTTCGTACATGTCATCAGGGTGTTAAGAAAACATTATATACCGAATTTCATTGAAATCGGTCTAGTAGCTCCTGAGATATGCTTCTTGGTCCATAAGTGGGCGGCGCCACGCCCATTTTCAATTTTTAAAAAAAGCCTGGGGCAGCTTCCTTCTGCCATTTCTTCCGTAAAATTTAGTGTTTCTGACGTTTTTTATTAGTCGGTTAACGCACTTTTAGTGATTTTGAAAATAACCTTTGTATGGGAGGTGGGCGTGGTTATTATCCGATTTCTTCCATTTTTGAACTGTATATGGAAATACCTGAAGAAAACTACTCTGTAGACTTTGGTTGACATAGCTATAGTAGTTTCCGAGATTTCTACAAACTTCTTAGTAGGGGGCGGGACTACGCCCACTTTTCCAAAAACAATTGCGTCCAAATATGCCCCTCCCTAATGCGATCCTTTGTGCCAAACTTCACTTTAATATCTTTATTTATGGCTTAGTTATGACACTTTATAGGTTTTCGGTTTCCGCCATTTTGTGGGCGTGGCAGTGAGCCGATTTTGCCCATCTTTGAACTTAACCTTCTTATGGAGCCAAGGAATACGTGTACCAAGTTTCATCATGATATCTCAATTTTTACTCAAGTTACAGCTTGCACGGATGGACGGACAGACGACAGACGGACGGACGGACACGGACAGACAGACATCCGGATTTCGACTCTACTCGTCGCCCTGATCACTTTGGTATATATAACCCTATATCTGACTCTTTTAGTTTTAGGACTTACAAACAACCGTTATGTGAACAAAACTATAATACTCTGTTAGCAACATTGTTGCGAGAGTATAAAAATACTACAGAATACTATGACTTAGAAATTTATGAATGTTACTCGGCAGAAGACAATTGGCAAGTAAACAATGGGAACGAATAGAAGTCACTGCGCCAGCGCGAAGCATGTGCGACGACACTTGTCAATCTTGCAAACAACAACAAGCATGCATACGCAGCGGTAAAACCACGCTACACAAACAATACGACGTTATAACCACGGATACGAAGAAATCCGACAAGCAGACGAAACTACAACAAGCATGCATACGCAGCGGTAAAACTACGCCACCGCCGGCAGAAGTAGCAGCCAGTCGTCTAGCACACAGAAGCACAGCAGAGCGGGAAACGATATTGCCCTAAATTTTGAAATGTGATGTCACAACGCTTTTGATCCCCCCCTGCCCCTTGTCACACAATGTCACTTCTGAATGATAATGGCCCCTAAGTCCTAAAACTAAAAGAGTCAGATATAGGGTTATGTATACCAAAGTGATCAGGGTGACGAGTAGAGTTGAAATCCGGATGTCTGTCTGTCCGTCCGTCTGTCCGTCCGTCCGTGCAAGCTGTAACTTGAGTAAAAATTGAGATATCATGATGAAACTTGGTACACGTATTTCTTGGCTCCATAAGAAGGTTAAGTTCGAAGATGGGCAAAATCGTCCTACTGCCACGCCCACAAAATGGCGAAAACCGAAAACCTATAAAGTGTCATAACTAAGCCATAAATAAAGATATTAAAGTGAAATTTGGCGCAAAGGATCGCATTAGGAAGGGGCATATTTGGACATAATTTTTTTGGAAAAGTGGACGTGGCCCCGCCCCCTACTAAGTTTTTTATACTTATCTGGGAAACTACTATAGATATGTCAACCAAACTCTACAGAGTCGTTTCCTTCAGGCATTTCCATATACAGTTTAAAATTGGAAGAAATCGGATAATAACCACGCCCACCTCCCATACAAAGGTTATGTTGAAAATCACTAAAAGTGCCTTAACCGATTAACAAAAAACGTCAGAAACACTAAATTTTACAAAAGAAATGGCAGAAGAAAGCTGCACCCAGGCTTTTTAATAATTGAAAATGGGCGTGGCATCGCCCACTTATGAACCAAAAACCATATCTCAGGAACTGCCGGGCCGATTTCAATGAAATTCGGTGCATAATATTTTCTCAACATCCCGATGACATGAAAGAAATATGGGTGAAATCGGTTCACAACTACGCCTTCTTCCAATATAACGCTATTTTGAATTCCATCTGATGCCTTCTCTGTATAATACGAGTATATACATTAGGAACCAATGATGATAGCGGAATAAAATTTTACACAAATATGGTATTTGAGCTGAGGTAAGCCTTGTGGAAAAATTTTCGTGACCGGACTATAACTTTTCAAGGCCCCTGATATCGAACACGAAGAACTCAGTGCCTAACCTAACATAACCTAATTTTTCACCGAAAATATCGGTAAATCTCGCAGACATTTTCATGTAATTCAGAGGGCATCATTTTTACACTCTCGCAAAAAAGTTGCTAACAACAGTATCTCGATTATCACTTTATCATGCGAGAGTATAAAATGTTCGGTGACACCCGAACTTAGCCGTTCCTTACTTGTTATATATAAATACTTTTCCAACCTAATACACCCACATGTTAACTTCGCTCTCTACCAACTGACTCTGTCCGTAGTTATAAGCAGTTGTTAACGTAAAGTCACGTCAGCAACAACAACAATAACAGAGTCTGATATAGCCTATAAATTTGACATGTGTAGCTTGAGTAGCTCAATTTGGTATTATAAATAACTTTCTTGCTGATGATGACAACAACAACCGCTATTAACCGTGCAAAGTTGCATGAGCCCCTAATCTATCGCTTGCTAAAGTTATGGTCTCATCATAGGCAATACGTTAAAATATGACATCGTCAAATTGTACTCGAGCTTAATGTACAAACAAGTGAGTAAACAAATACAGTTAGCTTGTTTTGACAGTAAAAAGTGTAAAAAAATCATGCGGGTTTCATATGATAGATCGTGCTGATAATTTGTATATATAAATACTTGCAACTAAATATCAGATGTTCAGTGTATAATCATTCATATGTACGTTATACAAAATATGAGTACGTAGGCATACGTGTGCATATGTTTACAATAGTTAATCGCATACGAATGACTAAACTTAATCTTATCGCATATCTTTACGCTTTTGTAAATCGCTTTTCACTCTTGTACTCTACTCTTCCACTTCCAGCATCGCTTTTAGAGAATCTCGTAGTACTGAGTACTTGGCATTTCGATGGCTGTGTGCATATATTGGAGAATGAAAAGGAATATATGAATGTGTTCGTATGCTATTGCTTTATGTTCACGCATTTTATCATTCACTTTTGTTGACAAATGCGCACTCAGGTTTCTGTGGTGTTTTCATCGCGTGAACAGCACAAAAGCATATGAAAGTGTGTGAAAATATCTCTGCTTAGAAGAGTGAAGTGGTGCTCCGTAAAACAGGGTACTAGTGCTTCGTGAAATCTCATATTGCTTTAAATGTTCAATTTCGGAGCATTTTACGGAGAACAATATTCATGAAGTATAATTTTTTAAAAATAAAATGGAATAAAAATTCTTACTAGTTTAAAATTAAAACAAGGAGACGAATTTGTCTCGAGGGGGGTTAATCATATCTCTAAGTCTTGCTGGATTGTAACCTCCTAATAGTAACTTAGCGTGGTGCATTCTTCCAACTCTCTCCTCTATGCAGAGCAACTGCTTTATGGTGTGGGACTAAAATGCATATCATAAAATACATCCCATTGGTATAAATAGTTTGGTTTGCGGTCCTACAATGCCTTATCCAATGCTTTCTGGTGTTTTCGAGCCGTCTGTCAGTGCACAACTGGATAGTGCTTCCCGTCAGTGGCGTGGAATCACTCCAATCCGTCTTACTGTAGAGAATAACTTTAAACTTTTTTGTAAAGTTTACCCTCTTTGCAACGCCGTCTCTTAGAAGAAGAGCTAGTGTGTCTTCCCCTAAGACCTTCATTTGTTGAGGTAATATTCTCTTCCCTTCGCCAAACTCCTCTGCTGCCACGAACAGCATGGAATGCTTTGCTACCATTATGATGACTACATGCAGTGGTACGAGCTCCAGAATGACTTCAAGTACTGCGGTTGGGCAAGCTGCAGGCACAGGAAAGACACCGGCTAGGTGTCTGCATATTATTTGCGCCTTTTTTAACGTAAGTTTGAGTCTAAGAAGGACTAGGAATATGACCTGTTTAGACGCCTCCAACTTTCTGCCCCCAAATGTTAGGGGTCTCTAGCCCGGAAGAGATTTTCGCTTTGTAAAAAAAAACGACGGTAGTTTTTCACGGGTTGATATTTGACCTTACCGTATTGCACCATCCCTTTGCTCCCTTTGACTATGTCGCACAGAGTATTCTAAAATTTACTTGGTGCCATTATGACAATGTAATCGGCGTACCCCTGAAATTAATAATATTAATAGATTATGGAAAGAGCACTTCGAAGGTTAAACCTATGGGCTAAGAACAATGGACTAGGAGTTAACCCGAACAAAACAGAACTGATGCTATTCACAAGTAGAACCAAAACACCTCAGTTTCAACTTCTGGTACTAAACGGTATAACACTCACTCTATCCCCCACAGCTAAATACTTGGGGGTGGAGATTGACACCAAACTGTCCTGGAAAATAAATATAGAAAAAAGAATAAACAAAGCATACATGGCCTACTATACTTGTAAGAAAATCGTCAACAAGAATTGGGGCCCCAAACCAAGTATAATCATGTGGATGTATACGGCTGTCATAAGACCTATACTTACATATGGAGCTCTGGTATGGTGGCCAGCGCTAAACAAACAATACAACATCAGAAAATTAAATGGAATGCAAAGAGCAGCTTGTGCGGGTGTTACGGGTGCAATCAGGTCGTGTCCGACTGATGCGCTCAATGTGATCCTGCATCAACTACCAATGGACATTTAAGATAGCAATGACTAAGGAGCAGCTTGTTGCAATCGACTATTGATGTAAGCTCCTTTTATTGCTATTGAAAACCGATTTGTGGTTATAGAAATATTAAAGCTCAACTTCAACTTATACCGAAAGTTCTTCAAACATTTGACTTCCAGCAATGCAAGGACTGTGTATGTATAAATGCGGTCATAGTTCATTGTATTTAAATTTTTACGGTACCTTTAGTGACCCTTGAAGCAGCAATGTCATGTAAGGCAATACTATTCCACATTGAATATTGCACGAAGAGAGAGAAGTTTACTTCAAACCAATTGCTTTGAAGTGAAAGAATTTCTATTGATGTGAAGTTTATTCTTACTGCCGTCTAAAGGCTTAAGCATTTCCCACTAATGTGGAATTAAAATATATACAACCCCAAACATATATTAGTGACTATTTGAGCGCTTTATTCTCGATTCATGATTCGTGCCCAGCCTTTAAACCGCCAGTTTTAACAAGAAATGACGGATAGGAGACAAAGGAGTGTTTATTTCTAAAAGAGGTAATTAAAATTCACTTCAAAAGAGGATGATGGTTTGAATTTCACTCAGCTATGTACTAGTTCAATCGTAAGATTCAACTAAACTATGACTGTAAGCAGAAAGTTGGGTAGAACTGATCCCATACTTATGAAGTTCATATCAAAGATGTACTTGCAATTTAACATACTAAAGTTATTGTTTATGGTCTTTTCTGTCATATTTTATTATACTTCGTTTAGCTCTAAAAATATACCGACAACCCACATTAGTCAAGGCCATCATGTTTTAAGATGGATTAAACTACATCAAGTGGATCCTGAAAATTTCGCTAAATCACCGCTTTTGAAAATTAGCAGTTCATTACGATACAATCTACAGAAAAGTTCATCAGATTCGATAGCTTTAATCAAACCAACCTATCAAATTCAAGTATAACTATTTTATTAATTTTTTAATAGGCAATTACAAAAATTCTGCTGAATTTTTAACCACAGTGAATATGTATATCAAAAATATATATTTCTGACTTCTAAAATTTCCATGTATTATACAATTGTCTTCACACTTATGTTTGTATGTAAAAATAAAGTTTAGAAAAATAACAAAAATAATGCAAGGTAAAATTGCACTCAAAACTTTCTACGCAAATTAAATGAAATTAAATCGGAAACATATAGTTTCGAGTAGTAGTGTGGGTATTTAAATTTTTAATTAAAATGTAAAGCTTTTAATAAACTGAAATTACTTGAAACGTGGGAGCGTTCAACGTGCAATATAATAGGAAAGCAACACCCACACATTGGCATGGTTTCCATGTGAGCAGACACATATTTAGTTGCAACATTTCTGAGTGAATATGTTTAAGTGGCTGTTTTAAGGAATTTCTGCAATGCAAGCCATTTAGATTCTTCTGCAATTACTCTTGGGGCTACATGTGGGTACATACACAAGACATCAAATTAATGCTTAAATTTAACCAACGTTATTTCAATGCAGATTTATTAAAATAAATAATAGTAATTCTTACAATAATTGTACGTTTACAGGAATAAAAAGTACAACTATTGCTTAATTTTAAAATAAGAATAAAGTTAGTCATAGGAAAGTATAAACTTGGAAAAAATACAAAACGTTGGTTGGATTTACTGCACGAAGACGTTTTGGCATGCTTCGAACCAAATTTTCATATATTTTCATTGGAATTAAACCCGATGGACACTTCATCGCTAAGTAAAGTTATAACAAGCTTGTACGGCTTCTCTTTGGTATTTTCTAGTCGAAAATTGTCTATAAATGCTCAATTGGATTTAAATCTGCTAACTGAGCTGATCAAACCAGTTTTTATACCCTGACAGGGTATATTAAGTTTGTCACGAAGTTTGTAACACCCAGAAGGAAGCGTCGGAGACCCTATAAAGTATATATATAAACGATCAGCATGTTGCGCTGAGTCGATTTAGCTATGTCCGTCTGTATATATACGAACTAGTCCCTCAGTTTTTAAGATATTGTTTCGAAATTTTGCAAACGTCATTTTCTCTTCAAGAAGCTGCTCATTTGTCAGAACTGCCGATATCGGACCGCTATAACATATAGCTGCCATATAAACTGATCGATCGGAATCAAGTTCTTGTATGGAAAACTTTCACATTTGACAATGTATCTTCACGAAATTTGGTATAGATTAATTTCTAAGGCAACAATGTAATCTCCTAAGAAATTATTCAGATCGATTAACTATAGTATATAGCTCTCTATACGTCTACTACTCGGCTAGCCACTTCCAAGCAGAAGTACTAGGCATAGAAAAAGCCTGCGAAGTTCTATTAGAAACCCCCGAGAATATACATAAGGCAACTACATTTACGGATAGCCAGGCAGCGCTCCTGGCCTTGTCTTCACCCATGACAAATTCCAGTATAGTTCACAACTGCAAGAGAGCTCTAAGACCAATTAAAGACAATCTCCAACTAGACTTGATCTGGGTTCCCGGCCACAGGAACATTTTCGGTAACGAAAAAGCAGACGAGTTGGGAAAGGCAGGAGCTTTCCTCATCGAATCCGAGGCGGAGCTAATACCAAGTCCGCTGGGATCGATCAAAGGAGAGATCAATAGACAATTTCAACAAGTTGCAAATAACAGGTGGAAAAACATTACAAAATGCGTCATAACTAAACAATTATGGCCAACATATGACAGGAAAAGAACCAACGACTTATTAAATAGGTCAAGAAAAAGTGTCTACAGAGTAACAACTACCACAACAGGGCACTGGCAATTTGGGGAACATGCGTCCAAAATGGGTATGCCGACATCTGCCGAGGCTGCGGAGTAGCAGGGAACAAGGAAAGAATTTTCCACTTTCTCTGCGAATGCCCAGCTCTAGCACAGATCCGACACAAAACACTCGGAATCCACCAAGCACCAAACCTTGAATGGATTTCCACCAAAAGCATATCGGACATAAGTAGTTTCATCGAAACCTCAAAATGGTTTGAGAGAGAAGGTGAAACGTAATAGCAGATACAGGAGGTTCTACGAATAGTGTATCAAAAAGAATGTTTTAATTTAACTAAGCTCCAAAAAGTATACCTTTAAGTAAGGAAATATTTTATATTATTTTCTCCTTACAGATTTACCTAAATTCGGTGAGCCATTACAAAGCGTCACAGTACCAGTCGGGCGAGAAGCGGTGTTACAATGTGTTGTCGATAATCTGCAAACTTAAAAAGTAAGTTATTAAAAAAAGTAAACATGATAAAACATACACACAAAGAGTTATGAGTCAGTAGATATGAAGTTAACAAAAGAAGATTGTAAACATTAGTTCTATACCATTAACCATTAGGTCAATTATTCAAACGGCAAACCAAAAATCAATAATATTTCATTACTTAAGTGGGGAACCTGCTTTAGAGGCTTCAAAAAATCGATTTTTGAGGATTTTTTTGCAAGGTAAAGAGATTATTGATTAAAGCGAAATGTCTAGGGTTTATAGTTGTATATTTAAACTTCATTCACAAATTTTTGGGATACGAAAGCTTTGATAGTCTGCGTTTGGGAAGCAATTGCCTGATGCATCCCGCATGTGCATTGGTCGGACGGCTGCAGGTCGCAATTTCTATCGGAAACAAAAAATTAAAAAAGATTCATATCTTTTAATAATTTATCTTCTAGTTAAACTAAAAAAATTCCAAAAAAAGAGTTTAGCTTCGGAAGTATTTCAAATTCCCATCTCAAACTTTGAGGGCATATTCTTAGATATTTTTAAAGAGATTTAAGCAAAACAAAAAAATCGATTTTTTGAAGCTTCTAAAGCAGGCTCCCCCCTTAAATAAATAGATAATATATAAAAGAGCAATTAAACCCGAAATTGCTAAGGATTTATCGGCACCCAACGACACACTCTTTAGAACGGGGGTTCACGCACATTGAAAGAAAACTTCCTGTTCGTTGAACGCACTCAACCATTTTACAAGTAAATTGTTCTGCGTCAAAACTATATGTAATCGTGAGTGCACATTTTGTCTCAGTGGACAGGTACCAACTTTGTCGGCACCTGAATTAACTCATGCCAAAGCTGAGCTTGTAGTGGTAACGTGCTTACTTTTAACAATTCATTTTTCAGAATGCGAACCGTTCTCTCTTTCCTTGGTTGTTATTTGCCTTTCACTTTTGCTTTCCAATATTGTTTTTTTTAAGTGATAATCAGTTATGTAAATAAGTTAATATACACATATAATCCTAATACTACACCGTCATTTCTTAGAAGTCTGACCCATATGAAAGAATTACATCAGCGAAAGTTTTTAAGGAAGTTATAGTACACTTTCAGGTGTCCCAAAAAGTAATATTGTCATATTGATATATGTACCTGTACCTAAGTTTTATTGAGTACGCTGTGTTCATTATCAAATTTCTGTTTATACTTTGTTCAACTGACAAGAAAGTGAAATAAATTTATCGTTGTATGACTCCAATAAAGATTGTTTTGCGAAGAGACTAAATGATTATTGGGACATAAATCGTTATATGCACTTTAAGTAATAACGTCGGACTCTATTCTTCTTCACCTCTCTTGTAAATATATTTTTATATAGCTTAATAAAATATAGCAACGGCAGAAACCATTATATTCAAGTTCTGAAAATTATACACACACTTTGTAAAACTCGTGATGATAGTAAGACTTTGTCCATAATTTTAAACTTCTTATTTTATTCATCAAAATCTATGTATGTCGACGGTTTCCTTGAAACGGTTGTTTGAGTTTGCTGAATAGTCAGAAGTCACGTGGAGCTAAATCGGACATCGTTGCGGTACGATATGGTTAGAAAATTTGGGGAAAAACTCACTAAGAATCAATGCAGAATGCGACGGTGCATTATCGTGGTGCAAAATCCAAGAGTTGCCGGTCCAAAACTTCAGCCTCGTTTTACGAATAGCTTCGCACAAACGACGCATAACACTCAAATAGTTTTTCTTTTGCAAGTTTGGGTGATTGGAACGAATTCGTTGTGCACCACACCTCAATAACCGAACAAAACTGTTAAAATCACCTGGATTTTTGACCTGCATTGACGTGTCACCAGAACTTTGAATCCGCAAATAAAATTTAATGGAACTTCTTTGTTGCATAATTTCACTCATTGTAAAAAGCGTCGAATGCATTTAATGCACCTCAGAAAGACAAGCGTATGCTAAACATTAATGATTAATTTGATGTGATATTTGGCTAATATGAAAATTAATGTTGATACGTCTTGCATAATGCTTTACCCATACGCAAACACGCACCCTCGCTTTCCTGTGCGTCATCGCCTGATTGCGTAGCTGCGCGTCGACACACAAACAATACTGACGACACAAAATCACGTTATAACGAAAAATAACCGAATGAGCATAACCCATGCTGAGAAACGTGCTTGGATATTGAGAATACGTGATGTCAAAGAAGCGGACAAAGGCTGGTATATGTGTCAGATCAATACGGATCCGATGAAAAGTCAAGTTGGTTACCTAGATATTGTGGGTGAGTACTACAAACTTGATTGAGTCAAATTGTTTATATATTATAATATGAGGTAGATATATGTATGTATATGTACAAACTAGTCAAAAATAGCTATAAGTTATATTAGCTATATTCTTTAAATTAAATTAAAGCCAATGTAATATGTACATTAGTATGTATCATTTCAAAGTAAGTTCTTAGTAGTTTGCGATTCTTTCAAAAATACTAGTGATATTCACACAGGTTGTCATATACATTCTAATGGGATATTTGCAAAAGTTGCTTATACGTCGCGTATGTCACGTTCAAGTCCTTTAATTTACCGCCAAATTTTTCACATATTCTGCGCATCGAGAGGTTGCAAATGTATGGACGCATGCTCAACTATCTTATACCGTACCTTCTATTGCTTCTGAAATAGTTGAAACCAACAATGTTGTAAGTAGTACTAAATAAAGCAACGTTTCCTTTCGAAACAATGCTACTCATCATTGCCCACCGTCTCGAAATCGCTTTATTGGAAGTATAATTGTTGCTTTGTTTTTATTGGAAAAATGAAGAAAACAGAAACTTCATTCTCAGAATTATTATAAACTAGATACCCTTAGAAGAAGGTTTTTGTTTCATTGGAGGAAATAGAATGTTCATAGATTAATTATAATGCTGCGGTCGAACATACCAGATTGTTCAGTAAGTTTTCTCGTTTGATAAGAAAAACAAATTTTTATAATTTAAAATACACTTTATTATTCAGTATAATCTCCCTGAACATTAATAAACTTGCTTCACCGATCCTCCAATCTCTAGATCGCATTCCTGATCTTAGAATCCGGAAGGTCTGCAAAATACGCTACAACAGACGATATGACCTCTTCATTTGATGAGAAACGCTTTGAGTTCTGGAAACAAGTGAAAGTCGCTGGAAGCCAAATCTCGTGAATACGGTGGATACTTCAACAATTCGAACTTCAATTCATGGATTTTAGCCATTTTCAAAATGCTCTTGTGACACGGTGCATTGTCCTGATGAATAAGGATTTTTTTCTTCTGCAACCCGGGTCTTTCTTCACGAGTTTTTTACTTCAACTGGTAAAAAATGGTTTCAATAGTATTCAGAATTAATTGTTTTACCAGTTTGCAAGTAATCCAGAAACAAAATTCTTCTCACGCCAAAAAAAACTGATGCCATAACCTTCTTGGCCAATTTCCGAACACGAACTCGTTTCAAAGCCGAACAACCAGGTTTACACCACTCTTTAGCCTCTTGTTTTGATTAAGGATCATGGTGATAGACCCAAGTGTTAACCATCCATAGTGATGAATCGATGCACAAAATCCACTTTATCCTTTTCAAGACACTTCAAATGTTGCTGAGAAAATCGCATTTGAATGTGTTCTGTTCCATTGTTATCGAATGCAGCACCAATTCTGCACACAGCCTTCTACAACCCAAAATTTTACTTAAAATATGGCCCATACAAATAATGAGATGTGTAGAGTCTCTCGATCTTCCAAAACCATATCTTGTATTTTGGCTATGATTTTTGGTGTTGATGCGCTTTTTGGACATCCTTTACGTGGATCGTCGTCAAGGCTTGTACGACCACGTTTAAATTCAGCAACCCGTCTTTCTACTGTTCTAATTATAGGTGAGCAGTCACTATACACATTTAACATCCGTTCGTAAATTTCTTTTGGCGATACACCATCTAAAAACAAGAATTTTATTACTGCACGATATTTAATTTTTTCCATTTTCCACTAAATGGCTTGTGAACAAAGAATGAGTTAACAGAGTGAAATGAAACTTCACATACGTTCAATGAAAAACAAATTTGGGCTAGTAGCAACGCCCTCTCTTATCGAATTTTCTTCAAATTTCTAAAATTCAGAATGGAAAAATTTCATCCTACTTCACTAGAATATCGGAAATAATTGCTTTAAACTTGAAAGAGAAAGGTAACTTTCTATGAAGGAACTTTTCTCTGTAGTGAGAAAAAATATCAATTCTTTCGTTGAAAATATGGGTTACGAAGACATCTTATTGTTGGTGTTATTGTAGCGGCAGAAAACATTTCTGATGTTATTTCTAGGAATGGTACCGAGTTGACAGCCCTTGGCCGAATGAAAATGCGTGTCCGTTCCAGTTAGTTAGATCCGACTGCTGTGCTCACAGGTACTGCTCAACCGATTTCAACCTTATTTGGTACATAACACCCGAATTATTATGTGAAAAGATTGTGAAAATCGGACCACAAGCCCTTCTACTTCACACAAAACAAATTTTAATTCTATCTAAATATTTGCATGTCTTTCCAGTATACAAATCTAGCACAAATAAAGTTATGAAAATAAAACTTTAAGCAAATAGTTTCTTTCAGCTTTGACTTCCCACGTTTAAAGATTTTCGAAATCGGATCCTAATTTTTCAAGCTTCACCTAACGAATATGCGTTCCTTAGTGACTACCTGACCGAAAATATCGTGCGATGTGTTATATATGTTAGTCAAGATCCAATGGAATATTTCCTGGTAATAATTGAACTTTACGGCAAAATTGGATGAAAGTAGGTTAATATTCCTTCTAAACACCATATATTTAGTAATTTTAAATATTTTGAAACTTCTAGTTGATCTTATACATAAATATTGGTTAATCTGTGAGGCATCGTTTTCAATGTTGTAATGCAAAAAATGGAAAAAATCGGTCCAATTATACTTCCAAAATAAGATTTTCTATTTTTTCCTAGAAAAAAAAACTTAAATGTAGAAAAACGAATGTTAAGAACAATAGTATTTTTCAAAAAAAAATTATATCTGCGCTATGTTTTGTTAAAAATATATTGCCCTGTGCCCCTTCAGTATTGCTTACCAAGAGTGATTGAAAAAGTTCGCTTAAATTCAAACATATGTAAATACCTAAAATAAAAAGGTACCACGAGTTTACATATTTTGGTCATCCGTGATTTGAAAGGACAATTGTTGGTCATGTGCTGCTGAGAACAATTAAGGGAGTGTTTTTGTTTTGTTATTTGATAGGAGTTTTTAAATATGTCTTTGTATTCATTTAAAATAACTGCTCGTATGGACATATGACATACTAAAATTTCATAAATAAAATATTTGACTTTTGTATACCCTAAACAGGGTATTCGGCACTAAGTTTTACGCAAATTCCTCAATTTTTGAATATCGAACTGAAATTTTCTACATGTCTTTTTTTTTACAAAGAAGCTACTAATTTGTAGGAATCACCAATGTCGGAAAACCATAGTAAACAGCTATCATCGGAATAAAGTCATTGTATGGAAAACTTTTTCATTTGGTGAGATTTTTGCAGGAACGAATTAATGTCTAAGGCAACAATGCAAACTTCGAAAAAGTTGTTCAAATCGGGTCACTATATCATAAAGCTGCCATACCAACTAAACGATCGAAATCAAGTTCTTGTAAGGATCTTTTGTATTCGTGAAAGTCATTCTAGCTTCGATGCAACAAAGAGGCTGGCGTTTTTTCTTGCCTTTACTTTGGAACGACAAATTTTCCACGTTTTACCAGTTTTGTTGATATTACTGCAGAGAAAGAGAAATTTTGTATGTTCCTCATAGCCCGATATACCGAAACGGTTGGACCGATTTCACAGAAATTCTATGGTGAATTTCAGAATGGCCCCGAGAATGTTCCTGTAAAGTTTGGCGGAGACCGACTATTTTTTTGATGTTCTTAAATGAATTAATGATACGCATACCCATTTAGGTTTCTAAACAACAATATTTCAACGATTAGAACGAAGCAGTAAACCATCGTAGATATGCAGGTGTCAGCGGATGAAATGTCGTATAGTTATTTTAGCTATTTTTTATTAAGCGATTTTGTTTAAAAAATTTTAAAATTAGTTTAAATTAATGTATATTTTTATTTATGCGTAATTTTATTATATTACGAAATTAATAAACTCTAAGGTGTCAGTATATCTCTGTCCATGTAAATAACTACGTGTTTACATTTTTTGTTGTTTTTTCATATTCGGCTCACATTGCCACGATATTTGGCTGATTGATCATCTGCTTCCGGGTAGTAAGCATGGAGCCAAGACTCATCGCCAGTAGCAATATGTTCTATGATATCGTGGTAGTCAGAAAGCATTGTCTCGTAGACGTTAACGCCACGTAGTTTTTCGAAAAAAATTAGTGATTTTGGGACTAGTCGTGCTTTCACTTTTCCTAAGCTGAAATGATCTTTCACTGATCCTTCCCATATTCAAATGCAAGGTGAAAATCGGCTTGCGGCCACACTTCTTGACGTTGATTTTGTCGAGTGCTATCACTCACATTCATTCACCTACGCCAAAGGACACGTTCGGATAGGTTTCCACACAAATATTTTTTCATCGAGTTCCCTCACTCTTGTCGGTGATTTCGCCGAGTTCTATCACTTACATTCATTTCCCAGTGCCATACGACACGTTCGGACTGGTCTCCACATAAATATTTTTTCATCGAGTTCCTTCACTCTTGTCGTTGATTTCGCCGAGTGCTATCACTTATATTCTCTCAACAGAACACAGAACTCAAAATGTCTGTATCTAAATTTAAATTTAGGCAGAAATGTCGTCTGTTTGGCATATACCCGTACAATCTCTCTGAGTCCCAGTTACCTACTTACCAGGATGTTCTTTTGTGTTATCAGTTTGAAAGATTTCGTATAGGGCGACTCCGAGGCGACAACTATGAACCTAGGAGTGAAGAGGTTACAGAAATAGTTGCAAAAAAGTTTGAAAATACTTTCAAATAGTCATCTATTCCGATAGTTTCACACACCAGAGTTGTACAAATGCTCACCGCATACCATAAGAAATTTCTGACTCTTAAACAAATGTTTTTCAAGAACCCAATAGGTTTGAGCTCTAAAAGAGACGACTTTGTCTCTTCTGCCGGAAAATTATTTGACATCGCTGCTTGTAAATGCATTTATTTTTCTTCTTGCACTTGTCTAAAGAAAAGGAAAGTTCCTATCAATGAACAACCATTTCTCTTGGACCAGAGAACCAGAAGAATTGGTCGCATTGGAAGTGTTGATCTACCTGAAACAAAAAAGATTACAAAGAAAAATGAACGTAAAGAAAAGCTTTCAAAACGTCATTCAACATCAACACTTACCAGAAAAGTATCAGCTAGAACACGTGACCATTCAGATCAGCCAGACTCTCATACAGACGACAACAATGTAGGTACGTCGCTCATGGATTCTTCCAAACAAGGATGCTGATGATGAATTTTCTCTTCCAACCTATAAAACCAAACAAAACACACTAGTATTAGAACACACTGCTTTAGCTGCCCAAAGATTTCGATTAAGTGATAGAGCAGCGGCCTTGATTGTTTCATCTGCTTTTTTGGATGTCAAAAGAGCAGGTTTGAAAACACAGGATCAGGCTAGCTTTGTCACTGACAAATGCAAGATTAGTCGGGCAAAAAAAAGTGTTGGAGTTAAGCTCCAAAACACCGAAAGTATTGACTCTGTATATGGGCTGTATTTTGGCGGCCGCAAAGACAATACACTTACACAAGTCAGCGAAGGTGAAAAGTACTACCGCGACACTGTCAAAGAGGAACATATTTCTCTTATAGCGGAACCTGGTTGTCATTACTTTGGCCACGTCACAGCTATATGGCCACATTTACAATACAATTCAGTTGATGTGAAACATCTAGAAGTTGCCGGTGCTGATGGCACCAACACGAACACAGGTTGGAAAGGTGAAATCATTCGGAAACTAGAAGAAAGAATAGATAGGCCATTACAGTGGGTTGTTTGCTCTTTTCGAACACATTGTCAAATTTGAAAGTTTTCTATCCTGCCAATTACCTTCTGAGGTTATTAATCCGACCCAACTTAGCACAGACCAAGCTTATCTCTATAAAATATCAGAAGCTGTTATTTCCGGTTTTCCTCAAAGATGGCTCGCGCCATCTCTATGCTGCAATTCAAAGGTCGAAATACTTACCTACTAAACTGCGCAAGGTTGTCGATTCATCCATTCAACAGAATGCTTTCTTTGCTCTTCCAGAAAACGTTCTCCTTAGTATGATGACTGACGAACGGATAGAAGTCAGAAATTTGTCCCTTGACCGTCTTCTGGCAGCCAGAGAAGCAGAGTCTGACACTGAAAATGGAAGGGTTAAATGTAATAAAGTGCCAAAGCTAAATTTCAAAGCTAATAATTATTACGATATGATTAACTGGAAGACTATTACCTTGACTGTTCCACCAGTTCTTTGTTCAGTTTCTAACGAAGAACTCATAAAAAGGCTGTCGGGAGACCCTGCAGAGGTATGGAAATTTAGTGAATTCCCCTCTCACACCATGGCAGTCGAGAGAATCATCAAACTGGTGACAGAGGCATCTTCTAAAGTTATTGGCCCCCAATCCCGTGATCATTTTATACGCTCTACACTGAAATCTAGGCAACAAGTGCCAAAGTTTAGTACACAATCTGATTTTACCATTAAATTTGACACAGATTCAGACTAAAACAAGCCTGACATATGGTTGGTTGGTTGGGTTGGGCTTGGGAGGAACCCGAAGAGCAGCCACCTCCATGCGGTGGGTTCTGGGTGACAAATACAGGTTAGCTGAGAGCTGCAACAATTTTCACCTTGCGCTGTGGCGCGCCGCCTTTTCGCTCGTATCTCGGGAACGGTTTGTCCTACGGCCATGATCACGTTTCGGTAGCAAATGACGTGACAAATAACTTTGTTTTATACGTTTTGCCATGAGATGCGTATTTCAGGCGCTAGGTAGACAATTTCACGATTTTAGGCGAATTTCCGAAATTTCAAGGCCGGAGTTGGGGTTGAAGATGCAATCCGATCTCAAAACAAAAAGTTGCATTGAAATCAGAAAGTACTAAGGCCAATTTTCCGCACCCTAATGGCCGTCCTGGACGTAGTTCGCCGTTAAAGCGTCGACCCTCTCTGAATAATTTGTACCAAACAAAAACACTTGGTCGCGGAAAATAATTATCACCAAAGGCCATTTCCAACATTCTGAATGTATCGGTACCAGAAATAAGATTCCGCATTCAAAATTTAATGGAACTTCTTTGCTGAAAAATTTCACTCATCAGAAAAATCGCCGAATGCATCTTATGTACTACAGAAAGCCAACCGTATATTAAACACTAATGATTATTTTGACGTGACATAAGCAGAGATAGGCCTATATAGGCCTAGAAAATGAAATTTCGGCGAATGGATTTTCTTTGCAAATCCTTGAAGAAAAAAAATTTTGTTTGGGGAAAAAAATGTGGTTTTTAGAATCGTTGATTCATGCTATAATGGCATTTTTAATAAAGTTTAAGGACTTTTTGAAAATTTTATGTTTAAAACCTTTAAAATTTTAATAATGAATTAATTTTCTTGAATTTATTTTTTAATTATTGAAAATTGTGGTTTTATTTTTTTTATCGATGGAGAGTTTCAAGGAAACTGTGGAGCCACGGTACTAACACCGCTTTAAAATATATAAAAATATTCAAAGAAAATAATTTTGATTTGTAGAAAGATTTCTCTGATAATCTGGGGTAATGAAATCTGAACATAAATTTAATTCTTAGGCTTTATTTTTTAATTAATAACGAAAAATTGTACAAGGTCTTCAAATATAAGGTTTATATATATTGAGTATAATTTATATACTTATATATAATATAATATAACTTATGGAAAGTTCCAGTATCTATTAGATCGATGCATAACTTTAACACAGTCTTTAATAAGTAAACTCCAGAACAGAATTAATGTATTTGTCAACCATATTTATAGTATGTATATTTAATATTTTACTAACAAAGCGTTTAATCCTTTCTCTTATTCTTTTCAATTGCAAATTCTTGCTCTTACCGTTTGCAAAAAAAACACTCAACAACTATATGAAATGATGGTTCTTGTCTGCTTGGGAAATCCGAATGTCATTAATAAATTACTAATCTATCTTATATAATAATAACAAACTCAAAATGAAAATCATTTCAACTTTCACTGTCGCTGGCCAACAACAACATGCAATGCAACATCACCATTACATTTTTGACTTTTTGGTTCATCACTCTTTTATTTGTTTCGGTGTTGTATTCGCTCTTCCAACATTTCGCGTAAACAGTACTACCGGATATTCTGGTTATCGCACCAGCACGTATATGGCGATACGAGAGGGCGCGAACGTAACGTTGAAATGCACAGCAGTTGGTTCACCAACACCGACCATAACGTTGCGACGTGAAGGTGGCGAACCCATACCGCTGCCTAATAATATCGAAGGTGAGTTATGAATATGAATAATTTTTTTCTGAATATATTTTTGAGTAACTTTCTACATGAAGTGAAGAACATTGAAATCAATTATAATGATCTCTATGAAACGAAACGGTAGCTGCCCAGAAATTATTCTGAATCTAATAATGAAAATAATAATGTAACGATACATATCTCTACAAAATTTAAATAAAATGTAGACAAAAGGTGATAAAAATACACTCATCGCGGCTAATACAAGATCATCTTTCCCTTAAAATCATCATTGCCATCACCATTTATTGGTAGAGAAGGATTTGAGAATATTGAAAGAAGTCAACACCAGTTGGAGCAAACTGGAGCCTAATATTAAACTTTAATATGGCAATTGTTTCGACCTCTCTCTGACCTTATGTTTAAACAAGAAAAAACGTTAACCTTGGCTGCACAGAAGCTAATATACCCTTCACAGGTGCATTTTCTTTTAGTAACTATTTGTCCAGTTTGTATGGAATCTATATGCTATAATAATCCGATCTTAACGATTTTTTCGGAGATTACACTGTTGCCTTAGAAAATAATCTATATCAAATTTCGTGAATATATCTTGTCAAATGCAAAAGTTTTCCATACAAGAACTTGATTCCGATCGTTCAGTTTTATGGCGGCTATATGTTATAGTGGCCCGATATCGTCATTTCTGACAAATAAGCAGCTTCTTGAAGAGAAAATGACGTTTGCAAAAAAGATATGTATCTTAAAAACTGAGGGACTAGTTCGTATATATATAGACAGACGGACAGACGGACAAAGAGACAGACAGACCGACATGGCTAAATCGACTCAGCTCAACAAACTGATCTTTTATATATATACTTTATAGGGTATCCGACGCTTCCTTCTGAGTGTTACAGACTTCGTGACTAACTTAATGAACCCTGTTCAAGTATAAAAATTGTTGCTGTTATTATAAAGGTATCCTCCTACCTTTATAAAGAACAAACAAACAAACTTTAAATTTAATGGAGGGTGTTTATTATCATTTGAAACAACATTCTTTGGAATTTGGTTTTTTAACACTATCCTTTAAAATTTAAGATAATAGTACGCTCAGTAGGCCGATTATATTGACCATAAGTTGATTTAAGCGCGTGAAATACATTCTGGACAGAACGTGAAATTTCGTAATAAAGTGTTACGATTTGTAAATGTTGTTCAGGGATAAGCCCTCCCATGATGAAATGTCAAACAATACTGAACATGTTAGTTTTGTTCAGCTTGACACGACTCACGTGTGATCTGTGAAAAAAGGATATTGAAAAAAGACACCCGTTATTAAGAAAAAAGGGATACATTTCCCATCCATGAGCGCATCTATTGTAATTTCATTTCAGTAATTTAAATATTATAAACTAGAGGACCCGTCCACGTTTCACTGTGGCTGATACATAGATAATACCACAACTACAATATGTGTATATGTTTTCTATTAGTTATGTATAATATATATTATAACTATTAGTTAATAAGATATAGCATTTTTGTGAAGCAGCTTGTGTTAGTTTACAAAAAAATTTATCATAAAGCATTTCGTGTGTTAATAAAGCATTGCTTTTTTGGGGAAAATACTGTTGAATTTTGGCTCAGGGAAATCCACCGTTGAAAAGACATTTGCTAAGCTGGAAACAGACGAATTGAGCACCGTATACAATGATGCTCTAAAGATTCGAAAGCTATGTGCAAAGTGGGTGCCTCGCAAGTTCATAATTCAATAAAAACAACGAATAACTGATTCTGAGAAGTATTTGTGCGCACTTTAATCGTAATAAAACCGAATTTTTGCGTCGGTGTGTGACAAAAGAAACATAGCTCCACCATTTGCCACTGGAGTCCAATCGTCTGTCATTCTAGAGAACTGCACGTGATGAACCGGTTCTCAGGCGTGGAAAGACGAAAAATTCGGATGGTAAGGTTATGACATCAATCTTTTGTGATGCACGTGGTATAATACATACTCAACGACTGATTACTGAGCCAGTTATAATCCATTTCACTGTGTATTTGGTTGCAGTTCTTTTCTACTATTCCAAATACTTAGCAATTGTATTATTTTTGAGAAGAATCTGTTTAAAATTGTACGCATATATTCAAAATATTCCTACAAACATGAATTTTTAACAAATACTTATTATTTGAAACATAAATTTTGTATTTATGAGTTGTATTAAACTTTGACATAAAGAGATAAAAGGTATCCTATGTCCTTACCCTGATTCTAAGCCACCTCTCCACCAATTTTCAGTCATATCGGTTACATAAAGTTGACCATGAGAGAAGCATGGATTTTCTAAATGCACTCTTGCTACCTGTAATGTTTGTCCTTGTGCCTTGTTTATAGTAACAGCAAAGCTAAGCCTCACCGGAAACTGAACCCTTTTAAATTTGAATGGAAGGTCAGTGGGAATAATTGGTATGCGAAGTATTATAACACTATTTTCCTTACAGACACCTGTTAAAATAGTAGCACAAAGTATGTTCTGCCCCAATTTTGTTATCCGAAGCTTTGTTCTATTACATAGCCGAGGAGCATCTAGATTTCGCATAAGTATTACTGGTACATTTAGTTTCAATTTAAGTTTATGTGACGGTACACCCGATAGTTCAAGTGAATTTAAAAACTCCACAGGATATGAAGTACTTAGTTCCGTATCTATAATTGTATTCATTGACAAATATCCCTTCATTTCTCCTTGAACCTCGTCAGTGTTGATCCTATTAACAATTTCATTTCTTGGTGCAAATATTGCTCTTGCACATAACCACTGATCACTACACAAATTTTGTTGCAATTCCGGAAAAACATTAGCCACTGATCACTACACAAATTTTGTTGCAATTCCGGAAAAACATTAGCAATGAGATCCACATCACTTTCTACTAAATTACAAAATTCTCTTGACAGCACTATGTAGCCTTCAGGGTCAACACCTAAACAACCATCACCAATTTTCAACAACATTTCTGCGTAAAGTCCGGAATCCACGTCATTATGAAGATGCACTCGCATATTCGTTTTCAGGCGGAGTTTTTTAACTGTCGACCATAAGCTTGATGAGTTAATGCACGCTTGAATTTCATCTGCTGGTGATCCCCTCTGAATCACTGGGAGGGTTTGACGGAAATCACCAGCCAATAAAACTACCATGCCTCCCATTATATCTGTACTATCTCGCAAGTCCTGGAGAGTCCGGTTTAAAGCTTCTATAGCCTTCTTGTGAGACATTGTACTTTCATCCCACACTAAAAGCTTGCATTCTCGCAGCATCCTACCTCGCGAACTATTTTTACTAAAATTGCAGATGGGCGAATCTTCCTGTGCCAAATTCAATGGTGATTTTAAAACGGAATGTGCCGTACGACCGCCGTTTAATAGCGTCGTGGCAATACCTGACAAAACTACAGCAACTGCTATTTTTTGGTCTTTTCTGACGGACATTAATAATAAGTTAAGCAAAAACGTTTTTCCAGTTCCTCCTGGTGCGTTGAGAAAGACGGAGTCTATTTTACGTAAAACTTGATGGAAAACATTATTTTGCTCTGGAAGTAATTGAGGGACTAATTCTGTCACTTGATGTTGCAGTGCTATGAAATCATAATCTAGCTCTCGTGCAATTTCATTATCAAAATCATTCATATTGTCTCGTGCAGGCTTGACATTCCAAAATCATCTAATTTTTTTCCAACCATCGTAAAAACCTTGTTTTCGATTATAATTAGCGTTTTATTGTAGACATGTTCATTGAAAGTGATATTTGTTTGTACTTGCTGCAGTTGATGTAAAATATCTTCAGCCATGTATTCTTTGTACTTATCCCAAAGAATTTTAGGGTTAGAAAGGCCGCAAGAAGATAAAATCGTAGCGTAAAGTTCCCTGATTTTATCTCACAATCGGCATTGTACACCTTCCTCCATAGTTTCGTCCCAATGATTGTCATTTTCTATCAGTCGCCGAGCTTCACATGCTTCTCGGTATGTTTGATATTCCTGACCATTGACAATTTTAAGTTCTGGAAAGCTAATTGGACTTCTAACATGATGCAACAACATGCGCAGACTAAAGCATTCAAAATTCGTAACATGTACGGTATAGACACGACCAAGAGCATCCGATGCTTTAAGCCCAGATTGGTTTTGAACAGGTGTACCATGAATACGACGACGCCATTCTTTGTTTGAACTGTTCCATGTATAATAACGGGGAACCTCAGAGTACAATAATGTCTTTGCAAAAGTATCATTCTGACAAAGGTGAAAAAAGCATAACCACTGATCACTACACAAATTTTGTTGCAATTCCGGAAAAACATTAGCCACTGATCACTACACAAATTTTGTTGCAATTCCGGAAAAACATTAGCAATGAGATCCACATCACTTTCTACTAAATTACAAAATTCTCTTGACAGCACTATGTAGCCTTCAGGGTCAACACCTAAACAACCATCACCAATTTTCAACAACATTTCTGCGTAAAGTCCGGAATCCACGTCATTATGAAGATGCACTCGCATATTCGTTTTCAGGCGGAGTTTTTTAACTGTCGACCATAAGCTTGATGAATTAATGCACGCTTGAATTTCATCTGCTGGTGTTCCCCTCTGAATCACTAGGAGGGTTTGACGGAAATCACCAGCCAATAAAACTACCATGCCTCCCATTATATCTGTACTATCTCGCAAGTCCTGGAGAGTCCGGTTTAAAGCTTCTATAGCCTTCTTGTGAGACATTGTACTTTCATCCCACACTAAAAGCTTGCATTCTCGCAGCATCCTACCTCGCGAACTATTTTTACTAAAATTGCAGATGGGCGAATCTTCCTGTGCCAAATTCAATGGTATTTTTAACACGGAATGTGCCGTACGACCGCCGTTTAATAGCGTCGTGGCAATACCTGACGAAACTACAGCAACTGCTATTTTTTGGTCTTTTCTGACGGACATTAATAATAAGTTAAGCAAAAACGTTTTTCCAGTTCCTCCTGGGGCGTCGAGAAAGACGGAGTCTATTTTACGTAAAACTTGATGGAAAACATTATTTTGCTCTGGAAGTAATTGAGGGACTAATTCTGTCACTTGATGTTGCAGTGCTATGAAATCATAATCTAGCTCTCGTGCAATTTCATTATCAAAATCATTCATATTGTCTTGTGCAGGCTTGACATTCCAAAATCATCTAATTTTTGCCCAACCATCGTAAAAACCTTTTTTTCGATTATAATTAGCGTTTTATTGTAGACATGTTCATTGAAAGTGATATTTGCTTGTACTTGCTGCAGTTGATGTAAAATATCTTCAGCCATGTATTCTTTGTACTTATCCCAAAGAATTTTAGGGTTAGAAAGGCCGCAAGAAGATAAAATCGTAGCGTAAAGTTCCCTGATTTTATCTCACAATCGGCATTGTACACCTTCCTCCATAGTTTCGTCCCAATGATTGTCATTTTCTATCAGTCGCCGAGCTTCACATGCTTCTCGGTATGTTTGATATTCCTGACCATTGTCAATTTTAAGTTCTGTAAAGCTAATTGGACTTCTAACATGATGCAACAACATGCGCAGACTAAAGCATTTAAAATTCGTAACATGTACGGTATAGACACGACCAAGAGCATGCGATGCTTTAAGCCCAGGTTGGTTTTGAACAGGTGTACCATGAATACGACGACGCCATTCTTTGTTTGAACTGTTCCATGTATAATAACGGGGAACCTCAGAGTACAATAATGTCTTTGCAAAAGTATCATTCTGACAAAGGTGAAAAAAGGCAGTCAGCGTGGTCTTAGAAGGAGATAAAATCCTGTCTTGAAAGGTATTTTCATCAAAAAAGACACGCTACTCGTTTTCTAAGTGTACTGCAAGATGTGTACCAGTGGGATATCTTTCATGTAATGGAAAGCCAAGAAGCCGCCATGCTGCTTCATTGCTACTGACATATCTTCCTGCTTGATAAGTTTGTATTTCATTGAGGGCCTGTACAGCACCTTCATTACGCTGATTGAAGATCGCCTGATCGCTTCCTTTATTGATAATTTACACAAAATCGGGGAATAGGGCACTACCCAGCTATTATCAAAGCTCTTTATTTCCCCACTGCGAGTACGAATGTTCACTTGTTTACCACCATTAGCAGCCGCCCTACGTCTGTATAACGGGTAACCCTAATCACTGTGAACTGTTTCTTTAATCATTCCTCTAGGATACTTCTTTGTACACTTGCCATTTTGCATGCAAGGTGAGTCCCGATTGCGACCTCCACAGGGACCGTGTATCATATTTTTAATAACCGTGTCATACAGACACTTTTGTTACAACGTTCATTAACTTTTGCACCTTTAATCGAAACACGCGAGCAACTATGTCATGTCGATCAAGGCCTTTTGCCCAGACATAAGCTCTTGAGTTATATAAGTCCATGCAGAAAATTTTTGTTTTGGAATTGGTTGTCCCGTTGTTGGATTAATGACTGGAATATTAAAATGATATCCAGATTCTCTTTTACTGAAAATTAATGGGTACTGCAAAGCATCATAGAATCTATGAGTATCGGCTACACGCTTTAGTGTATTGTCATGTGCCCGTAGTACTATGTCTCGTGGAGAGCTTGGGTCACCAGTCCGCTTGGACCGCCTTTCATGTTCACCACGTGGAGTTCGATCAAAATGAATGATAACTTTGTAGTTGTCTGAAGGCCAGTTGTCTATCGCACTTTTAAAGATTTTTACCAAGGCATTGTGACTGTGTAATATTCGTTGAATTTTCAATACCGTTTCTCTTTCTACTCCTTCAATATATTGGCAACGACGACTTAGTTCATTTTGTTCATCAAAAATCAAATTTATGCTGATCATCATCTTCTGGATATAGTGATCCAATTTTATGATATATCTGTCCTTGTACAGTAAAAGTTGGTGAAAACCCGGGCATTCTTATCACTTTATCAACTCCAAAGGACGTCATTTGAAAGCAAGAGTTATACTTTCTTATTTTTCTTAGAAATTGCTTTGACTCATCTGTAACATTTAATAATAAAGTTTTCCAAGGCTCTTTTAGTTCACTAAGTAATGGAAGTGAAACTTTACCACCGGAACAGAACATTCCAGAAGTTTTATCTTTCCATTTAAAAGCATCGCAGTACTGTCACTTTTTATTCATTGAGCCAATAACAATCAATGGATGATTATGATATTCAATTAAAGGAGCATATTGAAACCCAGTACCATTAAACACAGCCCAATTATTACGCATGAAATTTCGGCGGCGCGTGGTCTGCATGTCTGCATTATGAATTCTTCTCACCTGCGATTACTCTGGTGTTTCTATCGCTCTTCTAGTTGTCTGCAGTGCAGCTTGTCTTTCTAAACGAACTCGTGCCTGAAGAGGCGTTTCAGCTGCTCTCAAAACGCTTTCTCGCTCTGCTTGTTGTTGTCTTCTCAGCTCTGCGTGAGCCGAAGTTTCGGCACGGGCCCGCGGTGAAATTTTGGATATACCAGATATCCGCTTCCGAGGCATTTTCTAAGAAAAGCAGAGTAATAATTAACATCAGCGAGTAAGATCAATAATCATAAAGTGACTGCTAACCACAAAATTACTGATTACCTCAAAAATTTGATTAGTTTTATACTGCATGTAACGACAGAAGAAAATAATAATAAATATAGAAAAATTACAAACATTTGAAACTATTTATATTCAATTGAATTAGATATTGTCGCCACCGCCGGTAATAAAGTGGGACGGTATTACAGTATTCATCGTTGAATCTTCATTTTCGCATTTATAATATTAGTATGAGTATGATTTTGATATACCAGATTTCCGCTTCCGAGGCATTTTCTAAGAAAAGCAGAGTAAGAATTAACATCAGCGTGTAAGATCTAAAATAATAAAGTGACAGCTAACCACAAAAATTTTAATAGTTTTATACTGCATGTAACGGCAGAAGAAAATAACAATAAATATAGAAAAATTATAAACAGTTGAAACTTGAATTAGATATTGTCGTCACCGCCGATAATGCAGTGTGACGGTATTACATTATTCATTGTTGAGACTTCATTACTGTAATGCTAGATGGCGTTTAAGTAGCTAAATTTGACGATTTTTTATCTTTCTTAAAATCTTTTTTTTTGTTTAATATAGAGTACCCTATTTTACTTCTAATACCTTCAGGAGTATATGTACAAAGTTTCATGATGATCGGTTAAGTAGTTTTTGCGTGAAAGCGTAACAAACAAACTTACATTCGCATTTATAATATTAATATGATGTGATGTTTTTTATTGTTTTTTTTTTTTTTTTTTTGAAGAAATAAAATATTCAAATGATTCGTACAAACATGAATTTTGAACAAATGCTTATTATGTAAAATTTAATTTTTGTATATATGAGTTGTATTAAACTTTGACATAAGGAGATAAAAGGTATCCTATGTCCTTACCCTGGCTCTAAGCCAATTTTCAACCAAATCGGTTAAGCCGTTCTTGAGTTATAAATGGTGTAACTAACAACAACTTTCTTTTATATATGTATATATCGTCACCTAAAATGCAAAATAACGTAACAACATTTTCAAAAATTTAAAATGTTGAAAATGTGAAAATGTTGGACAAATGTAATATTATGAATGTAATTTGAAGTAGTGAATCGTAATCAATAAGATACTAAATTTCGAATTTTTGATGATACGTTATTTTGCATTTTAGGTGACGATATGTAGATTGTGAATTTTAACAAAATTCGACAAAATCATGTAGCTATTTTTTTTTTGAATTATGTACATATGTATGTATGTTTGTTTGGCCCAGGATTACAATCGCACATATCAAATTTCCACAACGCAATTGTTTTGGATTAGCTCATTGTATTCTGCACGAAATTGCGCATATTTTCATTGATTTCCGCATGTAAATCATGTAACTGAAATGTCATGGCAAAAACTGAGCAATTTGTCCGCCAGTGGAATAGACATAAACAATAATGAAATGATTTCAACTATTTTGAAATCAGAGATGTATTAGCAAGAAAACTACGAACGCCATTAGCAAACTGACTTTGCATTTTTATTGGATGCATATTTATGAGGTAAATTGATATGCAATCCAATTGCATAGCAATTAGTCTTTCTACATTGTGACAGAAAATGAAATGCATTTTTAATTTTAGTTGAAAAAATTCTATGAATTTTGAAACAAGTTTTAGTAGTGTTAGCTGGTATTAAATTTCAAATGCATCTAGAGGGTGTATATTAGTTAATATATTTTGTATTTGGATCAAATCAATCAAGGGGGGAAAACAGAAAATACCTCATTTGTACCTGTAGTTAATAGTCTAATTACAAAAATTAAACCCATAACATAATTGTTATTTGAGTTTAATAATAGTCGGGCAATGGAACATCAATTCCATCGTCATTGATTGTGGAATGGGGTTCGGAATCTCCAAACGTTACACTTTCACTGGCGCCCAGCAGGCCGGAGAAGCGCTCCCTCAATAGTTTTAGTATGCTCTGAACATCAGTTATTAGATCACGATTTTGGATCCTACAAGAGTACGATCCAGTCTTGAAAGCTTCCGCTATTTGCCACATCGTTTCGTAGAATTTTCGATCATTACACCTGTCGGCCAGCATATGCGTCTCGCTTCCCTCTTCAACTATATTTATATATGTAGGATAGACGTACGGCCAACCGACCAATATGTTGGAAAATGTAGATGACTCGCTAAGTCCGATTTGCTGGAGACGAATGGTCTACTGATGTGCAGAAATAAAAGGCTGGGCCAACTCCAATTCACAATAGATAAATTTCACTTTATTACAGAACTGATGCTTTACTAAACTTTACAATATGTAGATCAATTTCACTTTTATTTATGAACTGATGCTTTACAATACAGCTTTACAATATGTCAATGCTTTATTACACTTTCTCGGTCGCCATCCGCTATTCAAGTGAAGTCCGTTATTGGTTTTATTCCGTTCGAGTCCCTTTTTCGTTCAGTCAGTGTTGTCGTGTATCAAAAACGTTCAGTCCGTACGGTCGCATTTCTTTGTCCTACATATATTAATCTACGCTCGTTTTGTGGTCGATCGTGATATTGCGAGGAAGGCTGTCTGTCTGATTTCTCTTCACTGCGAAACAACATTCCTTTTCATTCCAGCTGTTATTTGCTGGTGACCGCTCTGAGAGAGCAAGAGTACAAGTCGAGTAAAAAACCATTTCGCTGTCGGTTGTGATAGTAGCTTCTGGGTGTCGTACCTTCCCTGTGTTTGTTGACGGACGTGCTTTGCTATACAGAAGTGGGCGCGTACCTTTGCTTCAAAAAGATAGTGGTCCGACAAGGACTAAGGACACTGAAGACATGCCTTTCATCTATCACAACATGATCAATCTGGTTGGTGGCTGTTCGATCTGGAGACAGCCAGGTAGCTTGATAAATTTTCAAGTGCTGGACTCTAGTACTACAGATACCCATATTTCGGGCCCCTGCGAAGTCGATCAGCCTCAACCTATTTGGAGAGAATAAAAATTTTAAGTATTATTATGTCGATTTGTTTATTATTGCGGCGTAAAGGGATATAGATATTCTTCTGGGTAGGCAGTTACAGTTGTACCGAATTCCTACTGATGCATTCTAACCGTGCACCCTGGAAACTGAATTTTCCGACTTTTGTGCTAAAGATACCTTCTTTGCCCACCTTCGCGTTAAATTTGCCAATTAAAATGTTTACATCGGCGTGGAGGCAGTTGTCATAAGAATGCTCTAGCCGCTTAGCCGCTTCTTTGGTCATATCGTCCTTCTTTTTCATCGGAGCATGGCTGAAAAATTCTGCCAGGATTCTATGACTAAGTCTTTCTTCCTCTACGAATCCCACACCAAATTTGCTCTCCGGTGTCACAAAGACCTACTCGTCTCTGTCCTTGTCCTGTCCATTGCATTTCTTGAACGTCGATGATGTTAGCCGCTGAAGCTTCCTCTCGGCCTTTTTGTCCAGGACCTCAGGATCTACATGTGTTGGCTGCCGCATCTTACACAAGGATTACTCACATTTCCGGAGTCCGCGGGGTGGATGCAAGAGTAGGAATTGGGTATAGCCCTACAACTGTAAGTGCGTACCCAGAAGCATAACTATATCCCATTACACCCCAACAGTTAACAAATCGATAACTAGAATTTTCTATCAACATTTAATATTCCTCGCTCCTGAACTTAAAAACAATTGATATTATGTTTTTAAATTAAATTTAAATTTATTATCTTCTTCGGTATTTCCAGTCATCACCTACAATGACTCCTACCTGACGATCACTAAAGTACAACGCCTTAATATGGGTGCATATTTATGTATCGCTTCGAATGGCATTCCTCCAAAGGTCAACAAGCGCGTAATGTTGGTTGTGCACTGTAAGTAAATCTACTAAATTAAATTAACATTTAAACTTGCCATGAAATTGTTATACATAATATGCTTATCAATTTTCATTTAGGATTATCACTGTTTTTCTCTAGCAATTCCCTCATTATACCCTAAACAGAATATATTAAGTTTGTCACGAAGTTTGAAATACCCAGAAGGAAATAAAACCTCGAAAATAAATATGTAAATGATCAGCATTACGAGCCGAGTAAACTTAGCCATGTCCGTCTGTATTACACATAGCTACCACGTTAACTGCTCGATCGAAATCAAGTTGTTGCTTCGGTGCAATAAGGACAGGATGATTTTAAATCCGAATGATGTCTGTCCGCTTATGCGAGCTGCAACTTGAGTAGAAATTAAGATACCTTGTTATTGTTTTTGGTATTTTAATAAAACTCGGAAATAATATCCTGAACACCAAGAGGAAATAGACCAGTTAAAAGCTACACAACTGACTTACTGACATATACTGAGGACAAAGAGTTCACTAAAATCATGCTTCCGCAATAAATCGATCAGAATCAAGATCTTCAATGGAAGACTTTGGTGCAACTAAATATCTTCTCCATATTTGGTACAGATTATTACTGGAGGAATATAATATTCAACCCAGCTGTTGAGAAAACCAAATAAAGCATCAGCTGCGATTTAAACTGACTGATTAAAATCAACATTAAGATCTTTATAAAGAACATTTTGTAATTTTGAGATAACCATAATTCATCTGTAAGATAAGGAAAACGTGTTCCCTTGAATGGAGACCTTTGACCGGTTTCGCTCTCAGATTTAATTATGCATATGCGCTATATAATCCTTCTGATTCTGTTTCTTTCTTACAGTTCCGAAAATGGATACAAAATCAGCTAGTCGGTGCTGCCAGCGGCCAAAATATAGAACTTGAATGTCAGTCAGAAGCATATCCGAAGTCTATCAATTACTAGACGAAAAATGATACGATCATTGTGCCCATGCACTGTGCATTGTGTAAGTAAAATAAAAGGATTTTAAACTTAGTTTCAAAACAACTGGATTTTTAAATTATTTTTCTTTTAATATCCAAAAATTTAAATCTTTTTTTATTTTGAACAAACTAATATTTTTTTAAGCTACATAAGTGCTCTGTGATACATTTTTTACCAAATATGTAGTAGTTAACTATAGAAACAGAAAGTGCAACGGACGTTTAATTAACTTCTTGTCAGCCTTTTTTTAACCGCAATCACACATGTGAACAGCAATACACTCAAACCCACACACATACATATATTGAGACTCGAGCAGACAACTATTGCTATAAAAGCGAGTTACTTGGACAAACAGTCAGTGAAAGTATATGAAGAAGAGCCACCAAAATATAAAACACGCATACTATGAATGAGAAGTGTGCGTGCGCTATAAAATAATTGCTAAGAGAGAAAACAGAAGGAGAAAGTGGTATGGACACAGTCCATCAGTGAGCGCAGCGATTGCGATTCGTAAAAGCATCCGCTCTGAACGGCTGCACATTGCATTGTCATCGAGTAGTTTTCGAAAACAAAAGATTAATGTCCGAAAACATATATATGTACATAGCTACTAATATATACAAATGCGAAAGAGATGAGGAATACAACAAATGACAAAACCGTTTGTGGTTGAAAAAAACAGACTTTTGAGGATTGCGTTAACTTCTCGTATACCCAAGTGACAGACAAATGACATAAAGGGCTGAACGAGATAAAATTAAATTCTTAATAAAAAAAAAACTAATATTTTAAACAACATTCGGCTTACTATCCTGCAGAGTTGTCATCGAGGACCAACTTTCCAATGAAAAATCATACCCCAACCAGTTTACTTTTGTATTTAAAATAGGCCTAATATAGACAGTTTATTTACAGCGGCAAATTCTCCTGAGTTCTCAGGATAACACAAAACTAGTAGTAGCTGGCTCTGATAAGTCCTATGGATACGTTGGCAATTTGAAGCCCATTTCATGCAATTTTAAATTAAAAATTTTCTGTGGACTTTACAGACGTTTCGTCCATAACAGCGTATTTTCACTTAATATTTATATCAATTCTAAAACCGATTTATATTAGAAAAAATACGAAGCTTATTTTAACAGTCCGCCAAATTAAAAAAAAAAACCCTAGATCACATTTCAGATTTGTTAAAGTAAGCAGGTGCACTAAATGTTCTTTCCGCAGGGTCAACCCTCGACAAAGAATATTATTCGAAAGTTATTTGGTGTTTACGTCAAGTCCTTCGACTGAAACGGCCGAAACTATAAGTAAATAACACCTGATTTCTTTGTTTGGCACGATATTGCACCATGTCATACTGTATTGCTTTTTCTCGACTTTTTTGTAAAAATTCCGCTTATACCGTTCCGCAACCATCATATTGGCCTGATGTGGCTTCGTGCGACAACTTCCTATACAGCAAAATCGAAAGGCCAATTTTGAAGCGATTGAAGAGATAAATAGAAGAAGGTATTGAAAACTATTCCGAATGTTTCGAAGATTAAAAAAAGCATTGGCGAAAGTGCGTGCTATCGGACCGGGACTACCCTGAAGGGGATAAAATTGATTTGGAACAATAAATTAAGAATTTATAATTTACAAACAAATTTACCTTACTTTTTATAATAGGAATATACCATATATACTATACTATATACTATACTAGAGGTACTTTTTTCAATAGCATTTTTTTGTTCTTTTAAGAAGTTGGAACTTTTGATATACATATATTTTTATGACAATTCAGATATATTGTATATAATCAGAATTAAAATATACTGAAGATTGCAAAGGGTGCGAGGTAATATATTTTTAAATCTGCATACAAGTATATGTATATACATCATGTTAACATTCGCAAACACTACTGCAAATCAAGCCTATCAGGCGAATGTTAATTTCTTGACTTACTTTTCTATTTATGTTAGGGTGAGCCAAAAACTAAACTGTCGAACTTTTATAGTAAAATGTAGTTATATAAAAAGTAAAAATACTATATGCCTACTAAGGAAAAGTTTTTGCTTAATTTTTAAACGTTTTTGGTCAGTATTCAAAGTTTCCTATGTTAACAATAGCAAGTACTATAAGTAGGGTTACCAGGTCGGTCCAGCGAAAAATCAGTACGTCCCCATCAAAACAGCAAAAAAAAAAGTAAAAAGAAAAGGAGCAAGGTACAGATAGATCACAAATTGCAGCGTCTCATTTACATTTTTTTTTTTTTGGTAATATTTTTTGGCACTGCCGATTGTTTTTAGCATATCAACATTTTCAGTTTTCATTATATACTTATGGAAATCGTTGCATGACATGTTCTTATAGTTACATATATTTAGTGACAATCATGTTGCGAACATTTTCAACAAGGAGACGATTGCGTTCATCACTCCATTGGATATTGATGAGAGAGAAAATTCTTTCACAATTAGCATTATGCCCGGGAAGAGAAAAAAAAGTACAGCGCAATTTTCAAAATTTCAGAAAAGGAATCAATGTTTGAATTCGCTTTAAAAAATGCACAAATCTGGTCTTTTGAAGTTTGTGAAAAAAATTTTATAGAATCATCTTCCTTCTCTTTTTTCTTTTCTATAAAATTGTTCAAATTCACCAATTGATCAATTATCTTCTCTTCATGGATATGAATATTTTTTGACTCAAGAAACTGCATTGTTTGCACAACTTCTCAAATCGAACTTCTTTTGGTGTGCGATCAAATTTCAACCATTGGAAAACTTTTAATTCGGACAAAGATGAAGTCCATTTCAACAAGTATTCAAGAGCTTCCTGATAAACACTGACGGATCTTTCATGGAAATCAAGGCATTCCTTTTCTTTTCCTTCTGATTTCAAAGTGTCAAGATTTGAAAGTAGAGTAAGAGGCAAACACTTGTGCTTGATTCTCTCGCGCAAGGAATTAGCAACGGATTCTATGATTGAATTAATTTCAAGAACACTGTTGCCTTCGCTGTCTATTGATGCTATTTTACATTGAACAATTAACATAAGTGAGTGGATAAACAAAAGATAGCTTTCAGCCAAATCATCAGAAAAGAAATTTTCCATAAATTTTGGATGTTTTTCGATTAACAAAAAGTAAGCTTTTAATGCAGGGAACAGTTTGAGAATTCGTTCCTCTGCAAGAAACAAACTAAGCCATCGAGTCTTGCTGTGTGAAAGTAAAGGTTGATATTGAACAGCAACGAACTCTCAGAATTCTTTCAATTCAGCTGTTTTGGTTATGAAATATTGTAAATCTGGCATCACTATACTTCTTATTCCTTTATACTGTTCTTATGTTTATTATATTCAATAAAGTCAGTCGCTGTTCAACAGGTTATGGGCCTATTGCTCAACAAGTTATTTGCCTATTGCTAAAAGTGAAGCTATTTGAATTTAATTTTATTTAAAAGAAAATGGCGGCAGGTGCTCTTAATTTTCCTTTTGAAAAACTTCGCGGACGTGAAAATTTCAATTATTGGAAGCGGAATGCAAAATCGTATTTGGTCCTAAAAAGTTGCTGGAAAATAACGGAGAGCGGTTTATCCGAAAATTCAACGGAAAAAGATCGTGACAGCAATGAACGGGCACTGGCGGAGTTTACGCTCATGGTGGAGCCGAGTAATTTTTCGCATATTGCAAACACAGTGACTGCAAAGGATGCATGGGATTCGTTAATGGCCGCGTATGAAGACAGTGGTTTAACTCGCAAGGTAAAGCTTTTAAAGAAGCTGGTGCAGTTAAGGCTGGAACAGTTTCAATCCGTACAGGATTATATGAACGAGATGGTCATGACGTCAATCAAGTTGCAAAATGCAGGTCCGGACGTAGGTGATGAGCTGGTGGCATCATTATTGCTTGCTGGGTTGCCTAATGAGTATCAAGCACTCGTTATGGCTGTGGAGAATTCGAAAGCGAAATTAACTGTCGATAGCGTTAAAAGTTTGTTGTTGCAAGATGTCAAATTTGACTGTAGCAAAGATCCTGCTGACAACGCATTATATTCGCAGAATTTCCAACAGAAAAAGAATGACAAAAGTTCTAATCGGAAAAAGTCTCGTTGTTTCAATTGTGGTCAGGAAGGCCATATGCGTAAAGAGTGTCGCAAGTCTCCGAAATCAAAGAAAGTAAATCAGAAAGAAGGTAAAAGCAGGACGGCAATGTTTTCAAATTCGTGTTTGCATTCTCAGAGCGGCGAAAATGTATAGTACGTAGACTCCGGCGCAACGCAAGAATGTTTTTTATCGGTTTAGCTCTTGACAATTCTTACAAAAACAAATACATTGTTCAACAATTTCGTGACGTAACAGTTTTGCGTTGAGAAGAACAAGCATAGAAATGCATACAAATTGTAAACAGAAAAGTAAACACTTTTTGAAATTCCCAAAATAATATTAATTCATTCGTCTTTGCAGGAAAAATTTCAGTGGAATGTTTAGAATATTGTTGCGAGAAAATATGTATATAATTAGTTTTAGGCACATCCACAATAAATAGAGTAGCATGTGTGGAAATTGTTCAAATGAAGAAAACCAGTGTAAGTGTACTGTTGTATTTATTTAAATTTCTAAGCATAAATATATTAATTTTTTAAAATGAAATGTGCAGTGGCTTGTTGTAATAATTATTATGCAATTAAAGGATCGAAAACGAGTTTTTTCAGTTTTCCGGCCGATTTAAAAGTTGCCGAAAAATGGGTGTTATTTTGCAAAAGAAATGATATATTTAATACTAAATTAATAATTTCACAATTCTTTTATCATAATTTCATACATCTGATACATCTGAACTTATAATATATGTATATATTTATATAGAACACAAGAAACGTCTTCTCCATTTGAATCACAACTTAATAGACAATTTTATTATCAATAGGCCGATATATTTCTTTAGAAATGATTCAAATCTTTTCACTCAACAATATTCAATCGCTTCACTAAAACTTTTCATTAAAATCGAAAGAATTAATAATATTTTGCGAATTTACAAAAGTGTTTACTTTTCTGTTTACAATTTGCAAGCCATTTGACAGTTTTTCACTCTTGTTCTTCTCAACACGGAACTATGACGTTTCGTAATGGAGGTCGTCGTAATCTTGTATTCTATCATTCTTGGGCGTCATATACGTCACATATGACAAACGATCTGAAGTTACTTTCGAAGTTGATAGCAGCAGAGCATAATGAAGTAATTTTAGCTAACAGAGAGCGAGTTCCTGTTAACAGCGTAGGCGAAGTCAGCCTGGTTTTAAATGTAAACAGACAAAAAGTTGAAACAAATATTCGAAATGTCGAATATGTTCCCAGTCTTTGCGCGAATCTTTTGTCGGTTCGGCAAATAACAAAACAAAACAAAAAGGTGATGTTCGAAGGGAATGTATGTAAAATCCTTGATGCGAAAAACAGATTAATTGCTAAAGCGTATGCAGAAAATGGTTTGTACAAATTTGATCGTGCTAAAATTCCAGTTGGAAAAGCAATGACAACTCCATATGTGACCTGGTCTACGGAAAGGGGGCTTAGGTGTCAAAAAAAAGGAGAACAATTAATGAGATAACGAGAAACTGACGATTATTTTTAAAAGCTTTTCCCAGAAAACTAGTTTTCGCACGTTAGCTCCCTTTTCGTAGACCAGGTCACATATTGATAATTTTGAACTGTGGCATCGAAGGTTAGGACACATTTGCAAAAACAGCATGAAGCAGGTACTGAATTCAACGCTTGGAGTCAATTACAACGGCGCAAGTGAAAAAGAATGTATTGTAAGTTGTAAGGGTAAGCAAACTAATATTGAACTGAATATTGTAATTCCCATTTTATAAAATTTTTTCGTGAATGTGGTATTGTTCACCAAAAGACAGCTCCATATACGCCCGAGCAAAACGGGGTGGCTGAGCGGATGAATCGTACGTTAATTGAACGTGTGAGATGCATGTTGCTGGATTCTGGCCTAGGAAACATATTTTGGGCAGAAGCTGCAAATACAGCAGCGTATCCCTTGTAGAGGTAATAGTCGAAGTCCAGAAGAAATATGGTCTGGTGTGAAACCAAATTTGAAACAATTACGCATATTTGGTTGTACAGCGATGGTTCATATACCAAAGCAAAAATGTTTAAAGTTAATTGCAAAATCAGAAGAGTGTATTTTTGTTGGTTATTGCATAGAGTCAAAAGCATTTAGGCTTTACCGAAAATCTGACTACAAGTTTATCGTAAGTCGTGATGTAAAGTTTTTAGAAAATACAAGCAATAAATCCAAGCGCGCAGAGCAAATTCTAATAGTTGATATTATATAATAAAGAAAACGAAGCTAATGACATTAACAATTCAGGGGAGCTTAATGAGAGTGAATTGTGTGATGTCAGTATATCTTCGGAAAGTGAATACGATACTCCTGATGATAGCGAGGTAGCTGATCAGTGTGGAGAAAAGTATGCAGTTCGTCGATCAGAGCGTATTGCTAACAAAGCTAAAAAGAGCTTATTGTTAAGCGTGGTGTCTGATGCTAATGATCCTGTGAATCTTGAAGAGGCATTGAATAGTCCAGAGGCAGATGTCTGGAAACGCGCAATAAAAGAGGAGATAGCTTCTCATAAGGCAAACAAAACTTGGGTGCTTATGAAATTGCCTGAAGGTAAAAGAGCAATAAATTCGAAGTGGTTTTTTAAAACCAAGCGCGATGCTGAAGGTGCGCTGGTTCGTTATAAAGCAAGGCTCGGGGTTAAACGTTGCTCACAAAATCAAGGCGAAGTTGATACGAGAGAAGTTACGAGAGAAGTCATTGCAGCTGGAACATATGTATTTCAACAAGCAAAATGTTAGTAGATGGCTTAACAAATTCTATACCTGCAGTTAAGAATTTATTAATCTTAAACTAGGCTTAAAGTAAAGTCACTTACCATTTAACATAATTTTGATTTAACTAATATATTATTAGTGTTGTCAGATGTTCCATTAAAGGCAAGTGTTATGAAATATTGTAAATCTGGCATCACTATACTTCTTATTCCTTTATACTGTTCTTATGTATATTATATTCAATAAAGTCAGTCGTCATCTTACATTGAAACTGCGTGTACGTAACTCTGTTCAACAGTTTTGACAGTGTACACCGAGAAATACTTGAACAGTTTAAAAACGAGGGCATCAATATCATATTTTCCGAATTGATCTAATCCATGCTGGGCGCAATTATGAAGAATATGAGCAGGACACCCAACACCAATGACACGAGAATTTACTTTTTCTTTGAGTAGGGCCAACACATTGTTAGACCCCTTGCGATTCACGCCACCAAAATTGATTGGAGCGTTATCTGCTACAAAAGCTGTCAATTTTTCAGTCAAATTTTGTGTCTCGAGAACGCTTTCAATCAAATTTGTAATCGTTTCAGCCTACTCGTTATTTGTTTCTTGTAAATCCAGGAATTTCACTTGAATACCCCCATTTTCAAAATCAAAGTATTGAGTAAAAATGGGGAAAAGCTTATGATGACCATGATTAGAAGCATCTGTGCTCAAACTTATAAACTGAATTCCTTCTAAAGCTTTTTGTACATCGTATATCGCACGTGGAGCCAAAACACCATTAATTATAGCCTCAGTTTTTGTTCTCGTACAAGACAATTGTTTGGCTATTTCAGAATCTACGAATAACGTACGAAGTGCAGTACAATCCATTACATTATAACTAGAGCGATGTTTTACAGTGTGGAATGCAAGAGTTCCTTCTGCAGCCCAGACTTTAAGTGCCGTTGGAGATGATTTTGTGACCATGAAAGTATCCAAGGATTGCGATGTTGAAGGAGTTCTCACGTTTTTTTGTGTTTCTCTGAGTTGACGTGTTTTCTTAAATAATAAACTCTTAAAACAATTGAAACATTTAAACATTCCAACTATCAGCTGGCAAATATCATTTATCATGCATAATGCATCATTTAAAATTCAAACTGTTACGATTCATAGAAAAAAGATTAAGAACACAGAAAAACGTGCATTCAATCAACTACAATACAAGCTAGAAAAAAAACTAATAAAGTTTTTAGATACATTCAAGAATTTATATACATCAACAATTCTTTTTTCATGTCATACTGTACACGGCATGAAAAACAAGTATTATTGATCTTAGAGAAGAAATTAGAAAGGGCACCCACCGCCATGAGCAAAAGAAAGGGAACAAGAACAAACTTCACACTCCACTTGCTTGGATTTGCCCTGTACAAAGCAAGGGAATTGTTTTTGTTGCATTATTGCATTTTCTTTTCCTTTTTGCATCAGTTGCCATTGATAACTGCAAGTACTCCAAATATTATCTGTAAAATGAATTTAATATTCGAAATAATTTCATTTCACATCATATTTATTACCTCGCAAATCTTGGTCTGTACACTTACCGATAACTTGGGAACGTCGACGAATTCCAAAACTTTGAAAACTGGATCTTGCAATATAATTACATTCACATCCGTTTTCGTTCGACAAGTATGTAAATTAAACGAAAACACGATTAATTTGAAAGAATTATAAACGTTGTTGACAATGGTGGTGGCTGTGAATAACAGTATCGAAAGTCTCGATAACGATCGATATATTTTGTCTCTTTTCGTCCGATTTAAAAATCGTTCGGTGCGTTTATCGAATGTGCGCGTGTGTGTATCCAATAAAACTGGATAAATTTGCGAAAAAAGGCGTTTGCGCCGAAAATCAGTACACTTCATTGAAAAATCAGTACATCAGTACGGGGGTCTAAAAATCAGTACGCGTACTAATAAAATAAGTACATCTGTTAACCCTAACTATAAGTATTGTATTTAAGGCCATAAATTCGATATATTAGTTTTCGGGTTCACACCATAGAATATGCATGTGTATATTATGTGGTGCTTTTGGAGTTATATGCAAATAAAGTCGATGAAAATTCAAGAACTTAATGCATTTTTGTCGTTGAGCGACAAACATGCACCCAAATAAATTAAAATTTCAAAATGAATTAAGTTTAGTTCATTTCTGGACGGAATACATTTACACACTAAATAGATTTCTTAAACCTCAATTATTAAGTTAAAATATTTTTCAATACTTAATAAATTGATTTCAAGTTGCAAACGGCAAAACATATCTTTGTTCACATATAATTTTGGTGGAACTTCTATCCAGTTTTGCCAATACTAAACGTAAAACCTAATAAATCTTGACTGTTAAAGGGTTAGTAGGGTAATTTTTTTTTGCATTTTCTGTTCCCTTACAATTAATGTAGAAACCCACTTTTCTCAAAAATACACTTTTTTAAACTGAGGAACATGATTGCGGTCGAACTATTCAACCGATTTGCTTAATTTTTTTTTTAAATGTTCAAAAAACGCCTAGCTATCGCCCCTACATAATTTTGTATAATTTATGGACAATGTTATGACAAAATTTATGTAAAAAAACAAGGGGAAAAATTAAAAAAGAAAATGTTATTTACATTTTTATTTATCAACATTTTTTCATGATTCTAGTAGGGACGATAACCATTCACGTACTTTTTAAGAATAAATTGGGTTTTTTGTTTTAGATGACATGTCCACCAGTGAAAAAACGCACCTCATTCATCCACGGATTTCTCCGACAGATGTCATCAATAAATTCCGAAAAAATTTGTATATATACTCCACGATATACCTCATGATATGTGAAAAAAGTTCTATTGTATGTTAGAATAAAAATGAAAAAAAATGTCAAAAAACAGGTCAGATTACCCTACTGACCCCTTAAATGACTGTGTCACCCTATTACATAATAAATATGTGCATGTGTGTATTTTGTGGGATTTTGGAGTCATATGCAAATAAGGTCGATGAAAATGACAGAACTGAATGCAGTTTTGTTGTTAAGCGACAAGCATGCACGCAAATAAATTAAAATTGCAAAACGAATTTGGTTCAGACGGGATGAAATATTAAGTTTAACTTTCTAAGTAAGTGTATTTACACAAACAAACTCGATATGTGAGAAAGCAATTAAATTTGATCCAGCGATCCAGCGTGTGACTTCGGATAAATTTGTGGACTCGGTAATAAATCTTCTTTTATATCACAAAAGTTTTTCTTCCATACTTTGTGTACAGAAACCTCAATATGTTTTCTTGCCAAATGCTATACCAGAGTTATAGTCATTGTCAGTTTCAAATTATAACTAATCCAAACTTTAAGAACCTTCACTTGTATATATTGATAGACAGTAAGTATTATCGCATTAAGGTTTTGCGTTTTCGTAAGCACAATCATAAACATATAATGTTGCTTACATATACATACATCTTATAACACATCATATTATGTGTTTATATTACAGGTGAGCACTTTGAATCCGAAACTTTTGAAAGTGGCTACAAAATAACGAAAGTAAGTAGGGATCGAGTTTATGGGTATTTCCAGTTGAACCGAATCTAACAATAGTTGTTTTAATCTGGACATGTCGCTTAGGAAATTTTGAGTGGTCCACAACAATCATTATCAAAAAATCAGGAGGCCCAACCGTTGAGGATGAATCACATCTTTGTGTGCCTGTACGAAAAAATAAACTAAAAAATTAACGTTTTTTGACACCGTAGCGATTGATCCACTTTGAACATATGCCAAACTGTGTTACAACAGTGCTTCGACAATTCTTTCAAATGTATGGAAAAGTATAGTAACCTTAATGGAGAAAACTTTGAAAAGCAGTAAAGCATTTTGCAATGATAAATATCAGTTTATGTTCACAAATCTTAAAATTTTAGACACAACCCTCGTATATACATACTAACAGATAATAATTTAAAGAAATATGCAACAAAGAAATAATCATTTTTTAATATTTTCCTTCTGGAAAGTACTATTAGTTAAGTTATTGTGTAAGACTATATGCACTACTAAAAATCAATAAACATGGAACTCAGAGTTGCCCATCATATTTGGCAATACAAAAACTTATTAGAAAACACTTTTTCTATGGTATGTATTTTTGCTCGTTTGAGGCTCGTGTTCGAAACTATAACATGTTCTAGTTCTTTAAGTAAACACTAAAGCTATTCGCGTTTTGGACCTTCTACGGCGACAAGAAGAAGGTTTCAAGATCGGAGCATACTCTTGTAGAACCCCCAAAGGTGAACCCGACTCTCCAATCGATGACGATGTAAAAGATGATCCATTGCCCGACCATGAAAAAGTTCCCTCCAGAGAGTCCAAAAAAGCGAATCAAATAAGTCTGTCAGTGAAAATATCTCTTGTCATCAGACAAATAGTCATTGCATTCGCGACTTGGCTCCCACGTCACTGTTGGCAGTCATAACTTCGAAATCGTAAATAAATTCGTTTATCTTGGAACCAGTATTAACAACAACAACAACTTGAGCTTCAAAGTCCAACGCATACTAACTCTTGCCAACAGATGCTACTTCGGACTGAGTAGGCAATTGAGAGGTAAAGTCCTCTCTCGACGAACAGAGACCAAATTCTACAAGTCTCTCATCATCCCCGTCCAGCTATGTGGTGAAGAAGCATCGATGATGGCAACATCTGCTTTACCAGTTTTCGAGAGAAAGGCTCTACGTAAGATTTAATGACTAGATAGGGCAGGACCTTTCTACAATTGGAATCTTCAATTGGTGCTAAACAGCGAAAAGGAAGAATGGCTGGTGCGCTGTTCTAAACTCGGCTATAACCTCTTAAGCAGTGTCTACGTTAATATTACAAAAATAAAATGTATTCGTTGATTCTAGGAATGAGTTGATTCGTAAGCCAAACTTATAAACAATTGTATTAGTTAAGTATTCTCTTATATTATATATACATATAAGTTTATTGCCTTTGGCTTTAGTTTTCGTTTAGCAGAATATCAAAATGTCGAATTCACAGGGAATATTTAGCCATTGCAGTTTCATACAAACATCCTTGCAAAGTTGTGATTTTTGGTGAATTTCTTGGGTCCTTTAGTTTAAGCTTACATGACTGTGAGTAAGCTGACAACAACCGAAGAGTATTGCATAATTAATGTGGCACTAATTGTAATGGAGTTGAACAAGGCTGTATTTATTATACATATGTATGTATGTTATATAACCACTCTCCAATATAACCATAAGCAACAAAGCATTTGCGGAGGTGTTTAAGTACTACTTTGAAGATACTCGTATACTTAGGCACTTAGGTCAATAGTCAAGTTGCTGTGTGGTTCGCCGGCTTTGAAGCAGGCGTTAATAATTAATATACATAAGTGGTAAATCAAAAGATTTCGGTTTGCAAATAATTGAATTGGTTTACATGCCACATTACAACATAAATATTTACTGATGCATAATGTTTGAAACCATATAAGGATAAACTATTATTTTTATTTAATTATCTAACATATAGATAAGAAGGACTACTAATTAAAATAGTTTTGCATTCAAGATTACATGAGCGTTTTTTGTTTAATTAGAGAGTTAAATTTTATTTAAAATAATACGTTCAGTAGCTATTGAGAGTAAATACCACTTAATTCCAGAGGAAAAAATTCTAAAATTTTGTTGTATATGTATGTAACAAAAATGGTACATTCGATGCCATTATGTATGGAATTCGATCTCTTTTGCATGGCCACGGGTACGCTTGCAGAAGTGTAAACTCTGAATCCAATTTTCGTTGGTTTTCAAGAATAAATCGGCCGATTCTGCTGCAATTTCACATTCGATATTCGTACAAAGTTCCTCAGTCGTCGCTAGCTTGTTGACATAAACCGTAGACTTGATGTAGCCCCACAGCGAGGAGGTCAATTGACTGGTCCATTTCGTGAGATAACACGTTCACGTGTCTCGGATCATACCCAATTCCTACTCGCACGTCCTCGCCGCGCGCCTTAAGAACGTGAGTAATCCTTGCGTAAAATGCGGTAGCCAACTCGTGCGGAGCTAGGGGTCACGGCCAAAAGACAGAAAGTTTCAGCGAAACCTTCATATTCGATTTAAGGGTTCATTGAAGTCTAATTGCAGAGTCTGTTCACAGTCTGCCTTTATAAATGTGTATAAAGCCTTAAACTAGAATAACTTTTGCGTAGAAACCACTCCTAATGAAAAGGAAACAACAGCCTCGGATGAAAACCCGTAATTTTGATAAAAACTGCAGCAAGCGTAAGGACAATGATTAAGGGACATGCAACTAGAATATCAGGTCCCTTAATTGGAATGATATCGATGCCCAGATGGTTAACCTTCTCGTAAAAGTAAATACTGACATCACCGTCTAATCAATGCGATGGATGGCGGAGACGAATAGGTCCTTGTGTCATTTATTACAGAGACCATATAAAGGAGGGCAAATTTGGCCTGAGATTTGTGGAGGAAGAAAGACTCAGTCGTCAAGATCTGCCATTCACTCCGGTGGGCAAAGAATACATTTCTAATAAAACACTCGCAAACTTCCGTCTCCATGGCGAAACCTTTTCAAATGGGCTAAGACTGATTGACTTCGCAGGAACCAGAAATATGGTTGTCTACTAAATTTCAGCGCAAGAAAATTCATTGATCTACTTGGCTATCTCCTGATCGAAAAGTTCGTTACCCGATAGATCATGTTGTGCCTCGAGTGTTCCCGATTTGCGTTCGCTCTGAGGACCTAACATCGACTCGGATCACTATCTTGTCACAACGAAGATACTCACTTGCGCACAAGTAAGTCACGGTATAGACCGCCGAAAACGCCTCAAGAGAACCTTTTACAGAGCGACGGTCTCAGTTTTTGCCAATATGCAAGAAGATTTCTACCAAATTGGCTTATTTAATCTAAATTTAATCATTTTAACCATGCTGAATAAAATCTTGAATTCAATTACAAAAGAATGGATATTTTTACTTGACCTTATATCAAAAGGTAAAGTTCTTACTAACAAAAAATAACATAAATTAATTATTTTCCTACAAATTTTTTTACGGTACATTCGTCAGTATATTTTTGTTTTATTTCTCTAATTATTAGTTGCATGATTTGTAATTGGTAAATTTTATTGTTGTGATATGCGGTTGCAAATATTTTTCTACGTTTGCTAATTTAAGACAAAAATTTGTTAGTTCCCATTTTTTTTAATTTTACTTAAAACTACTACCAATTGATTCAATAAAAAATATTTCTGCGAATCTATATAAAAACGAAACTTTAACATTAAGTTTTTCACCCACTTAAATACAAATATTTTTTCCCATTCACATATATCGTTGTGTTCTACTTATTTAAGACAAAAATTTGTATAGTTCCCATTTTTTTTTTAAAGTCCAATTTTGGGCAACTTTTCCGAGCATTTCGGCCGGAAACTAATTTCTTCGGAATGTTGTCTTCCAAACATAGTTGCTGGCTTATTTCTGTAGAAGACTTGACGTAGCCCCACAACAAATAGTCTAAAGGCGTTAAATCGCATGATTCAATAAAAATATATTTTTTCAAAGATGCTGAATCTGAATGGCGATAATGCAAAAACATCATAAAAACTTTTGACATGTGGTTTCAACAAGATGGCGCTACATGCCACACAGCTCGCGATTCTATGGCCATTTTGAGGGAAAACTTCATTCTCAAAATGGACCCGTTTGGCACCCACTTAACGTCATACTGTAAAGTTAAACTGCTGCTTTATATTAAGACAAGTCATATACTATTTCACTCTTCATATTTTATGCGTTTTTTATTTTAAAAAGTTATCAAAAATTCTATGCTCATTGAAACTCGACTGTTTTTCACTCTTCTTGCCTCTGTTCTATATTTTCTCTTTATACTCTCGCAACGATGTTGCTAAGGTGAGTATTATAGTTTTGTTCACATAACGGTTGTTTGTAAGTCCTAAAACTAAAAGAGTCAGATATAGGGTTATATATACCAAAGTGATCAGGGTGACGAGTAGAGTCGAAATCCGGATGTCTGTCTGTCCGTCCGTCCGTTTTTCCGTCCGTCCGTGCAAGCTGTAACTTGAGTAAAAATTGAGATATCATGATGAAACTTGGTACACGTATTCCTTGGCTCTATAAGAAGGTTAAGTTTGAAGATGGGCAAAATCGGCGTACTGCCACGCCCACAAAATGGCGGAAACCGAAAACCTATAAAGTGTCATAACTAAGCCATAAATAAAGATATTAAAGTGAAATTTGGCACAAAGGATCGCATTAGGGAGGGGCATATTTGGATGCAATTTTTTTTGTAAAAGTGGGCGTGGCCCCGCCCCCTACTAAGGTGTTTGTATATATCTCGGAAACTCCTATAGCTATGTCAACCAAACTCTACACAGTCGTTTTCTTCAGGCATTTCCATATACAGTTTAAAAATGGAAGAAATCGGATAATAAGCACGCCCACCTCCCATACAAAGGTTATGTTGAAAATCACTAAAAGTGCGTTAACCGACTAACAAAAAACGTCAGAAACACTAAATTTTACGGAAGAAGTGGCAGAAGGAAGCTGCACCCAGGCTTTTTTTAAAAATTGAAAATGGGCGTGGCGCCGCCCACTTATGGACCAAGAACCATATCTCAGGAGCTACTAGACCGATTTCAATGAAATTCGGTATATAATATTTTCTTAACACCCTGATGACATGTACGAAATATGGGTGAAATCGGTTCACAACCACGCCTTCTTCCAATATAACGCTATTTTGAATTCCATCTGATGCCTTTTCTGTGTAATACGAGTATATACATTAGGAACCAATGATGATAGCGGAATAAAACTTTACAAAAATACGGTATTTGAAAAATATGTAAATGACGTATAACGAAATCTCGATTATCACTTTATCATGCGAGAGTATAAAATGTTCGGTGACACCCGAACTTAGCTCTTCCTTACTTGTTTTCAATTGCAGATATTCCGCAAACAACGACAGTAACCACATTAGCACCTACGGTGGCTCTAAATACCGTGCCAGTAGTGGTTACGAAATACAACAACAAAAGTGTGTAAATGTGGAATAGACCGAAAAATAAAAATTAATTCAAATAAATGTGCAAACACAATTATTTGCATTAGCACCTACGGTGGCTCTAAATACCGTGCCAGTAGTGGTTTCGAAATACAACAACAAAAGTGTGTAAATGTGGAATAGACCGAAAAATAAAAATTAATTCAAATAAATGTGCAAACACAATTATTTGCTACATTTAAGTTCTGATCCTCGCATGTTCTCCTCTTCACAACAAGCAATATAGTTACAGATATGCCTACAGCACCACAAGTCTTTACGCTTCCTCTAAGAACAATTATTTCACTCCGGCTGACCTTAACTTACCTAATATGTAATATGTTAGTCCCTCAGTAACTTGATATATTCACTTGTCCCATTTATGTCATTATACCATAGCAATGCTTCTTGTTTTTATTGGTGTGTATTCTAGTATGGGAAAAATTAGTTTTACGTAGAAGGCACTACTTAGTATATACATATATCAATGTACTCATCCATTTTATTACATACATATATCTATTTAATTTCTTTTTATATGACAACGACAACTGTAATGGGTGCTCGCGTCGACAAAATAGATCAACGTTTCAGTAAAAAATTCACCGCACAAAATCGAATATTGCAGATATATCATCATCATCATCATTGAACAATGTTTATATTGGTGTCACATCGATCTTATGGAATTCACAAGACCACGGCACAGGGAGAGAGCATAATAAATGTTAGTACATAAGCGAGAGATATGATTCTATACTCGGTATTTTTGTTTTTAAGAACACAGTTTTATATGAATAGATCTCAGAAAATTTTATATTTTATTATTATTTTTTTATAATACTTATTTAAAACTCCAACAGGAAACGTAATCTAATTCCATAATATTGACCGGTATTACTCGTGGGCTAAGTCAATATGAATATTTACTGGAAAATTATAAAGGAAAGAAAAAATAACTACAAAGAAAATGTTCGGATTTAATAGCGGGCCGGTTAGTTTACTGTTAATTGCGCAGTTTTTTGCCTCTGATAGCGAAAAACCAATCCATTCGGAAGTACCATTTTCACATTACAAGACTTTATGGTGCAAAGCCGTTGTGTTTTTATGTGAGTACCTGCCGACGACGGCCTTACCCCACGATGCTTAAAAGAAAATAAATAAAACCCTTGTGTTGATCAGCGCCAATTAGTGAGATGGAAGGGAATCTTTCTCCACCTTGGTATGGTTTGAGGCCGACCAAAAATCTCTGCTGTACTGTGGGTTCGGCACCCGTCGCACTGCGACTCCACACTGAACTGAATTTTAAACTAACCACAGCCCCCAAAGTGTCAACTATAAACTCCAAGGGCTAACTGCTCCCCATGGTACCAGATTTAAGTCTGCGATCAGATCGTGTAGCTTTTGCTACTACCAGTTGACCACCCATCAAACTCAATAACATTTGTCGCTTGAACTTCAAATGTCTTTTCAATACAAGGAATCTCATTCAAAGTCCATAGTATAATATCAGTTTAAGCTGAGTATTATCACTCTTGGTACCCAGCGACAACCCTACTGTCCAGAAATTCAGAATTTCTCAGGCCACGATCGACCAGTACACTTGAAAATAAAGGGAAGCCTTACTGGCAAACAGTTTAAGCAACTGTATTGGTTCTTAAAATCAGTAATTTAGGCTATTCAGAAAACAATTTTTCGCACAATAGTGAGTTTGCCTTGCTATGTGAGAAACAGAGCTGTCCATAGAGACTTACTTGTAACTAAAATCACTTGAGGAAAGTAGTCAGCGATTCTGTTTTTTGAAGATCCATGAAAATGTCTTTACTATCCAACTACTACGTATTAGTCTACACCGTAGACTAAAAATAGTCTATCCACAATACCCTCTCTTTCAGATTCAGTTGATCTCAAATTTTTAAAATTATTCCTAAAAGATATTTTAATCCATTTGCATTAAAACTTGGCGATGCTTGGTTTATATTTCTATTCGTATAAGAAGACAACAGCCGCTTGTTCCTTTCGATTTTATGTATTTCCCAAACTACTGTAAAAAAAACACACAAGCAACATAAATATATTTTGCATTTATTTTAAGCATATTTTCCAGCGATATCTTTAATTTCAATGTTTGTGCAGACGATTTGCATTCAACAGCAACGCCACACTTTCCACTATGGCAATATGACAAACAATTATGTCACTTGAGATGTCAGCACTTACTCTCGGCTGTCGGGTGACTGCTCCTTTTCTTTCATGCCACCCTCGACGATATAAACCCACTAGCAGAAGATGTCAGATACAATTGTGCCTGTCAATATCGCTCACACTGCAATGGAGAAAGAAAAAAAAACAGGAAATGCTTTTGCATGCGGGCAATTGCAGCCGGCGCTTTGAGAATCAGACAGACCAGCAAGATACGCATAAAGTTATGTGTCGCACATGAATAAGTGTGGATTATAAATTTTATAAGGCAAGAGGCAGCTTGCTCCGTTTGCGTAAGTGAAAGGTATATAGCAATTTTCTTTTTGAACCCTGAGCACGGTTTGTAAAGTTTACTACGAAGTTTGAAATACCCAGAAGAAGAAAACGCCGCAGAACCTGTGACAGACATAGGTGTTCAAGAATAACAGGCCAATTGAAAAGTCTGTCCGACACATTGATGGCGCCTGTATTCATTTGTCACCCGTCGGATCTTTAGTTTGTGAATTATACTGTTTTGAGTGAAGCAACTTTTGTTATTGAGAAAAAAAAATCGTTAAAAAGAAATTTCGCGTGTTCACAAGATATTTATTTCTGAAGGGATAAATTTATAGTTGAAGGAAAAACTTGGCTTCACGACGAGTTTCCGAACAGTGTGCCAGGAAAATTAACCTTGAAGGATTGATATGCTAAGTTTAGACGTGGTGAAATGAGCACCGAAGACGGTGAACGCAGTGGATGCCCAAAAGAGGTTATTACAAACGAAACCATCAAAAAAGTTCACAATATAATTTTGGATGATCGTAAAGTGAAGTTGTACGATATAACAGGTACTCTAAAGATATCTCTGCTCTGCGCAAAGTGGTTCCCGTACGAGCTCACTTTTGACCAAAAACAAGAATGAGTTGGTGGGTGAATCATGGCTCCATCATTTCACTCCGAAGTCTGATCGACAGTCATCCGAGTGGACTGATCCAGTCCGCAAAACTATTTCCTGTTATCAGACTACAAAAGAATTCTTCACTGCGTGCTGGACGTGGTTTAGTATAGTACTATTAGCGAATAGTATGCTCACTGAGCATTGCTCAGTAAGCCGATTATGTTGACCGTAAGTTGAGTGAAGTGAAACACATTCTTTACAAAAGGTGAATTTTTGTAATAAAGTACCTCTACTTGAATCACCCGTTAGCTTCGGTAGCACCCGAAGTTAACATTGTTTTTAAAACTGTCTTCAGACGCAAATGCCTGTTCAGAAGAAAAGGAAGTCCTGGCTGTTAGCTGGCTTAGCAGTAAGACGTCAGAAAATCCAACTGTCAATGCAAGCTAGCATACATAGACAAAATTTACCAATATACTTATATTAAAAGACTGTTAGGTAGAAACATGCATTTTCCACTATTTATTTTCAATTTCTAAGCCTGCTTGTTTATTCTTTTCTTCGCAACTCTTTTCTTTAGCTAGCTGGCTTTGTATTATTTTTACATTTTACTAAAGTTCTCATCGACATTGAATTTCGGAATTTACTTAAATTACTTAAATTACTGTGTTATAAAGAAGGATATATGTATATTTTAATAAATCAAGAATATCATATTTTGAAACAGTTTCTTTGTTTTGATTTCCTTGTCCACACAGAAAGAGCATATTTTTTCTTGGAAATTTATTTCATGTGTAGCATTGGTTTCATACATTTGTAATAGAAATATGGCTCTGTAAATTTTTAATTCTTCTTGTTTTATCTGACACTGATCCAGTTTGCGTACAGTAGTAAGCCTTTTGTACTATTTAAGTTCAATTATTCAACCATCACAAAGACTCACATAGCCCCAGCTTATTGATAAAGTCCAATATACTGTAAGTAAGGCGATGTGATCCCTATTTGGAAACATGGATCCAAGGGGCTTTATCCTGCATCTGCAGACTTCTTGTTCTAGAGTATCAGGCTCCTTGCCGCATAACCGGCAGTTTGTTCACGAAGCTAGGCCCATATTGTATAAGTGCTTCTTCAGCTTGCAGTGGTCAGTGTAGAATGCGGCGTTGGGTAAATTTATTAACTAAAGGACAGATTCAGTAGTAAATACGTCCTGTATAATTTCAGCATTAAAATCTTCGATGAATTTCGTTAAGATAATTTTTCAACCCGATCAGTTCGTATGGTTCGATAGTGGCAGTTCGGACAAATATGCTGTTTCTAGCGGAGAAAAATACGGGTACAAAATTTCAGATCGATATCTCAAGAGCTAAAGGACAATACATCGTCAGACAAAAAGACGGCATAGCTGATAGGTTCTCTGATATTTTCTGATTGTATGCTTCTTTTTGGAAAAATGTACTTCAGAGTATAATAAAAGGTTTGATTTGAAGCTTTTTCTTCTAGTAGCAAGAGTATTAAATGTTACACAGGGACTTAGCTCTTCCTCCAATAACCTCATTTCGTCGTGGTTTGCGGTAATGCAGGTTGAATATTGCAAGGTTTATTCTGTTCCACTTTTGTTTCACCTAACAATAATAAAAGATCAGTGGAGACTTGAACCAAAGATCACGAACCAAGCAAAAAACTACTGTTAGGCATGTAGAATATCACATATAGTTCAAGCGATTTTTACTTATAGCTTATGCACACACATATTTGCCTGAAATTATTTGCTCTTTAATATGTTGGATATATTATATCTATATACAATACACTGTTTATTGGGCTATTGGAATATGTTAATGAAAATTTATTGCCCAAACAAGATTTCTAAACATCGATTTTTTTGTAATACAAAAATTTTGGTTCCATTTATTTTTATATTTCGCAGGACATTTGCCTAGTGCATATTGGCGTTGTGAAGCTCTTTTCACTTAAAAACGAGCAATAGCCTTTCTGCAACACATTTATTTACTTTACCACCATTTTTTGCCTTTTCATTGCCCATATTTGGTGATTAGATTTCCAGCTGCCGGCTGAAATGAGGTGGTGTAGCCGGATTAATCGACGTATAGCGCTGGGGTTACGGATTCACACGCTACATTCCGAGCAAAAGAAAAACAATGCAACATACTGCCATAAAGCTACATATAAATATACAAGTATATATGTATGTATATATTTGTTTGCATTCCAATTTAAACACTTATTCATGGTTGAGAATTCGGGGTACAATTCTTTTTTGATTTTATTTGCTACACATTTTTGTTTCTCTGCTGGCCGGATTAGATTGCAATTCGCTGACAATTCCTCGTCGCTTATTGCAGCGTAGCGTCGCTTTGTGTGCATTGCGGCAACCAATGAACTATTGTGACGTTTAGTTGCACTTGAACACCGACCGCCAGCCGTTAGCAATCAGCCACTTTCGTTCTCAATTGGGTATTGGCATTTATTTAAGTTTTCTCACTATATTGAGAATTGGTGGCATATTCATTCTAAAGAACAGCCTTTTTGTCTTTAAGAAATGCGTATATATTTCAAAATCTTGATCCTTATATTTAAGAGTAGATGTATTGTATATATGAGCACGAAATAGTAAGATTTTGTTATTAATTTACTCTTCAAAAAAAAGTTGTCCCCCACAAAGTAATCCCCCTTGGCACCAATACACTTGTCATAATGTAAGTCAATTTCCGAAATAGCCTTCAATGCGAGTACCGATTCACGTTTAATGCCTTCACAAGGAGCTAAATCAGGCGAATACGGTTGTAGCACGATACTTGTGGAAATTTGGGGGAAAACTCAAGAAGAATCAATGCAGTATGCGTTGGTGCATTATGGTGGTGCAAAAACCAAGAGTTATCGGCCCATAATTATACCCTGAACAGGGTATATTAAGTTTGTCACGAAGTTTGTAACACCCAGAAGGAATCGTCGGAGACCCTATAAAGATATATATAAATGTCAGTATGTCGAGCTAGCCATTTATGTCCGTCTCATATATACGAACTAGTCTCTCAGTTTTTAAGATATCTTTTTGAAATTTTGCAAACGTCATTTTCTCTTCAAGAAGCTGCTCATTTGTCGGAACGGCCGATTTCGGGCCACTATAACATATAGCTGCCATACAAACCGAACGATCGGAATCAAGTTCTTGTCATAATTTGTAAGTCATATTTCCGAAATAGCAACTTCAAGAAATGCGCGTACCGATTCAAACTGAACGATCGAAATCAAGTTCTTGTATGGACAACTTTCACATTTGACAAGATATATTCACGAAACTTGATATATGTTATTTTCTAAGGCAACAATGTAATCTCCGAACAAATTGTTCAGATCGGTTAACTATAGCATATAACTGCCATACAAACTGAACGATCGGAATCAAGTTCTTGTATGGACAACTTTCACATTTGACAAGATATATTCACGAAACTTGATATATGTTATTTTCTAAGGCAACAATGTAATCTCTAAAAAACTTGTTTAGAACGGATAACTATAACATATAGCTTCCATACAAACTGAACACATAGTTACTGACAGAAATGCACCTGTGAAGGGTATTTAGCTTCGGTGCAACCGAAGTTAACGTTTTTTCTTGTTCCGCCTTCTTTTTACGAATAACTCCACGTAAACACAGTTTGTCGGAAGGAATTTGGTGTGCATTACACTTCGACAATCGAAGAAAACTAGCAACATAACCTTGATTTGTTCATGGCATTTATTGACATGTTTATCATCAGTTTATGTTCATGGCAGTCCTGGAATCAACCTGGCTCTTGGGTCTTTGAATAATTTGTAGCAATCAAATTTGATTCCGCTCACAAAATTTAATGGAACTTCTTTGTTGAATAATTTTACTTATCGTAAAAATCGCAGAATTCACATCAGAAGGGCAAGCGTATACTAAACACTAAATATTATTTTGATGCGACTTTAGGCACAGTTGTCATTGACAATCATACCGACGTAGAAAAAAAATTATTCGAGGATTAGGTTTTCGCGCGAAATTTAAACTAAAAGTCTTAATATTTTTTGTCCACATGAATATATAGTATATTGAACTTATTATTACTTGTATATCCTTTGAAAAACAAACTATTTTCTTGATTTTAGCCCTTGTAAACCCGAAATGACGTCTAATATACTCTGCGGCAAAATGCCAGCTGACCAACTGGTTTCACATTCAATGGATTCTTCAAGCGCTTTCTCTTACAATCATAATTCATATCCTTATGCAGTTTGCTGGACATGCCTACTTCAAGGATTATACATGTTGTTTAGGTCACAAGAACGTCTGCGCACATCGACTCATTACTTGATATAAAGTAAAAGCGGAACTATTCCGCTTTACAGAAGCAGGAACTGAAATTTTGACAACTTCAGCTAATGTATCTCTGGAAGTATGTATATGAGAAGATAAACTAGAGGTGCCTTTGAAAATATAAAGTATAAGTAGTGGTAACAAAACAAGAGATAATCTATGGTGCATTGATATTACTACGTGGAGAAATATTTTGTTCCCATTAAGTGGCCAACATATGATTTGAAGATACACTGTCATATTGTGCTGAATTCGGTCATCACATAGTTATAACGTAAATACAAAGGAGTTGAAAACATGTAGCCCGTTTGAAATGGTAAATTTTAAAAGGAACTCAAATGGAAAACAGGTGCGTAATAACTTAGAATGGATTTGAGAAAAAAATATTCTAAATCCTTGAATTTTCTTCCAGAACACTCCATGAACTGTTTGTTGAAATAGTATGGCAAAGCTTTCAATATTGATGGAACAAAAGAAATATGCAGAGAATGCAACTAAAAAATATTAGGTTAAGAATGCTTGCAAGTTTATAGTTAATACAATAGCTTCTCCAATTTATTTTAATTAAAGATATGCCGTAAATGCGTGTTTGCTTGCATATAAATATGTTCTGTTTATATATAAAATATGTATATATTTTTGTACTGAGAAATCATTACTAGAAAAAAGTGTTACATAACAATATATTTTAAAATAATAATGAGTTTCTGTTGGAGGTCATAAAAGGTAAGTAAGACTTTATATATTTGAACAGCTTGTTTTAAAACGATTAAAAAATTTTGTTGAATCTTGTTTGGTGCCGTATCGAAAATAGCATTTTTTGTATACCTTACTATTTTAAAGGATGATACAAAGATACACTATTATGAATAAAACACACTCTCTTATTTTATTGGGATAACCCACACAGCGGCCGATATATAGTATGGTGTAAAAGCCACCCGGTAGTTCGAAAGTTTTTGTATTATGTATATGGGGGCTAAAGGAAGTATTGGTCCGATTCAACCCATTTTTGACACACAGACAAACCATTATAAGAGAAGGATTATCTCTTAATTTCAGTTATATGTATCACATATTGACCGACATTTTCTATCAAAAATCAACTATAGGTAGCGGGGTCTAAATATTCTGTACCTAGGGGTTGAACTGTTTTCATTGGATTTAAACAGTTTTTGATCACAAAAACAGAGTTATACTAAAGACTTTATTCGTGCAAAGTTTCATCCCGTTATATTAATTTCTTCTTGATAAACAGTTTAAACAATTTTTGATCACAAAAACAGTTTTTATTCGTGCAAAGTTTCATCCCGTTATATTAATTTCTTCTTGATTTGTGTACTGGAAACTGAAAATCAATTGGAATTTACAATTGTGCTATATGGGAGGTAGGCGTAGTTGTTGTCCGATTTCATCCATTTTCACAGTGTGACATAAGACTGTAAGAAGAATACCTTTGTACGAAATCGGTTGGTTGGGTGCCGAGATATGGGATTTCACCAAAAGTGGGCAGTGCCATGCCCATCGTTCAATTTTCACACTGGCTCCCACAAAACTTTCTCATGCCATCTAGGTAGTAAAATTTAATGTTTCAGGCGTATTTACTTACTGACTTATCGCGCTTTTCGTAGTTTTTAACAGTACCGTTATATGGGGAGCCAGCGCGGTTATCCTCCAATTTGATCCATTTTCACAATATCGGTAGAAGTTCTTCCAAGATTTGTACTCACAATATTTTGTTGTAGTAGCTTAAGTGATCTAGGAGATATGTACATTAAACTTGTTAGAGGGCAGGGCCACGCCCACTTTTTAAAAAAAATTTACCCACAGGTGCCTCATGCTACAGCAATTGTCCGCACCAAATGACGGCTTTATATCTTAATGTAGTGCTTAGTTACCGCACTTAGTATGTTTTCGGTTAATGGCGATTAGTGGGCGAGGCAGCGGTCCGATTACGCCCATCTACGTACTCGACTTTTTTTTTGTACTAACGATTTCATCGAGATGTCTCAATTTAGATAAGAGTTAAGTATAAAAAATCACAAGAAGCTTTTCAAATTTGTTTAGTAAGTTATGCCAACAGTACTTTTAAAATATGGTCCAGTGGTATTAAAACTATTTGAGTGGCCATGGAAATTACAGCTTTAATAATTTTTTGATTTATAGAGCCTGAAATTAATTTACAGTATGCAAAAGGAGCTAGAGGACATAATACTCCCTGAGTACTTGCGGACTGCGGATTGGTTGAAAATTGTGAATGATTTTTTTTGAAACTTGAAATTTTGCCTTTACTGAATCTATAATTAAAAGATTGAAACAGACGAAATATAGTATATTGCTATTTTCAAATTTTCAAGCCTGTATTATACTGACCGACACTTATTCAGTAAGTTAAGGGGTTATATACCTTTTTTAATATCAAAAAATCGAAATTTTTTTATTGCTTTATCTTAAAGAACAGCTCCTTGAGAACATTTTCTCAAATTTTCATAGAGATTCGAGCAGTAGAAAAAAAGTTACAGCACTTCTAACCGCGCGCCTCGTCGCGGCCCCAAACCCGAGCGGCCAGCGTCACGTGCGAATATCTCGAAATGGTGTTTTTTGAAAAATGACTTTGCGGTGACATGGATTGGCGGAAAACTACTGAACCGATTTTCTTCAAATTTTTTTTAAAATATTCGTAATGAAATTTTTCTGTGCTAGAATGATCGACTTTTTGCGCACAAACATTTTTTTCGCCGAAATGAATTTTTTAGTGAAATTTCTAGTGACCAAAAAGTTCATTTTTTGAATGAAACGTTCCCGTGTGCACAAAAAAAGAAAATCATAAAAACGATCGTTCAAGCACAAGGAATTACACTAAACTAATAAAATTTGTTTACTTTTATGGTTTCAGTTGACTTGTTCGACCTGGGGAATTGTTACCGCAAGGCTCTGCCAAAAAAAGGCCTCTAAGGGAAACAGCCAACTTAAAAACTATTTGATATTTTTCCACGAAATTTCGCACAAACATTGTTAATAAAGTGTACTATCAAAAAATAGAAACATTCCTGTAATGAAGTAATTGCTACATACCTAAAAAAATCCAAACTTTCCTTTTTTTCTTCGACAAAGAAGGTATATAACCCCTTAAGTTGTTTTAAATTGACTACTTCAATGTATATAAGACTATCACAGGCATAAATATGTTAATAATAAATAGCTCTAACGCATGCTAAGCAGAAGAAGATAACTGCGTTAGTTTTAAATCGTGTTTTAATTGCTCTTCATTATATTTATTTCACTAAAGTGAAATAGCAATGAGGAGCGGCTCATTGCAATCGACCATTGATGGAAGGTCTTGACTGTTATTGTAAAGCGATTTGTGGGTATAATAATATAAAAGCTTAGCATCTACTTGTACCGAAAGTCCTTAAAAGGTTTGAGTTCCTTTGGTAACCTTATCCTTTGGTTTCCTATTCCTTTAGTGACGTTTTCTAGTTTAGGCACAAAGACACAATGTTTTGAGTAAAACACTGTATCTTATTTTCCTTGGAATAGCTCACATATTGGCCGATGTTTGTGGTACAAAGTCAAACGGGCTAAGGGAAGTATCGGTGTGATTAAGCCCATTTTTAACATATAGACAAACAATTACAAGAGAAGAATTATCCCTTAATTTCAGTTATACTATATATATAACACATTATAAAAGTCCGGGGTATAATATTCGGTACCAAATTGCCTTCATAGTTTTTATTGTATTTAAACAATTTTGGGTCTTAAGATGGCACACATTAAAGAACTCGAATTCGTGCAAAGTTTCATCCCATTAGATTAATTTCTTCTTGATTTGTGTACCGGAAACTGAATGAATCAAGTGGAATTAGAAAAAAGTAGGCGATGCCACGCCCATGCTTCAATTTTTACACCGGCTCTCATAAAGCTCTCTCATTCCATCTCTGTGGAAAGCTTAATGTCTCTGGCGTATTTACATAGTTATTGATTTATGGCGGTATTAGTAGTTCTTTATGTCATCCGTTTCCGTTTTCACACTGTTGGTAGAAGTTGTTATAGGATTTCTACTCAGCAAATTTGGTTGTTGTAGCTTAAGTGACTTAGGAGATAAGTACCCTTGCTAGAGAGTGGAGCCACGCCTTCTTTCTCAAAAAAAAATTTTCCACAGGTGCCTCTTAATACTACGGTCCTCTGTTCCAAAAACGCGATGTAGCGGTCCGATTAACTCCTCTAGGAACTCGAATTTTTTTTTGTACTAAGGAACCCGCATACGAAGTTTCTTTAAAATATCTCAATTTTTACTCAAGTTACAGTTTGCACGGACGGATGGACGGACAGACAGTCAACCGGATTTCAACTTTTCTCGTCATCCTGATCGTTAATGTATTATATACATCCCTATCTCGTTTAGTGTTAGGTTATACAAACAACCACATGAACAAAACTATAATATTCCGTAGCAAGAGGTTGAAAGAGTATACAAATATAGACTATTTGAGCGCTTTATTCTCAGCCTTCAAAACGCCAGTTTTAACAAGAAATGAATGTTTAATCCTAAAATTCATAGATCTCACTATGACTGTAAGCAGAATGTTTAAAAAAGTAGACGGATTCCATACTTATGAAGTTCATAATACTGTATATACATAAATATGTAGTAAAACTTACAATATAACATATTACACTAAAATAATTGTTTAAGTCAATACCATTATACTTTAAGGTGGGTTAAACTACGACAAGTGGACCCTGCAAATTTCGCAAAATCACCGATTTCATTTCGATACTATCTACAAACAAGTTGGTCAGATCGGATTGCTATAGCATATAGCTGCAATCAAACTGAGCTATCAAACTCGTGTACTTGTATGGAAATATTCAAAATTTAATTTATTATTATTTCATGATTCAATTTAATTAATTAATTTTCAAATTTATCGTAGGTGCTTTACAATTCTTAAAGTATTTTCACAAAACTTATATAATGGTTATCAAAACTAAAATTAATAAAATTTCAGAAATTGTATACCTATTTTATTTGATTTTTTAATAAATAATTACAATTGTTCCACTGAATGTTTAACCATTGTGAATATATCAAAAATATATATAAGTTAGAAATAAAATTTCCATGGACAAATATTAAATAAATGGGAGCCCATTTATGTCTGCACGTAATAAAAGGGTCAGACAAATAACAAAAATAATGCGAAGTAAATGAAATTGAATTAAATCAGAAACATATAGTTTCCAGTAATTGTGTGGGTATTTAAATTTTTAATTAAAATGCAAAGCATTCAATAAACTTGAATTGCTTGAAGCGTGGGAGCGTTAAGCGTGCAGTATAACTGGAAACCAACAGCGGTACATTGTAATGGTTTGCTTGTGAGCAGACACATATTTAGTAATAACATTTCTGAGTGAATATATGTACATATATAAATGAGTGGATGTTTAAAGGAATTTCTGCAATGCGGGCTATTTGGATTCTTCTGAAACAACACTTGTCACTACATGTGGGTACCTACACCAGGCATCAAATTAAAGCCTAAATTCCACAGACTTTATTTCAATGCAGAATTATTAAAATAAATTATTAGTAATTCGTACAATAATATTACATGTATGTACATAGGTATTTAAATAAAAATCTTTAAATTGATAAATTTTTTTTAGCAATAGAAAGAAAAAAATTTGTTTCACTTCAAATTGAGGATTCTTAAAACACGGTGGTCATATGAAAGTATAAACTGTAAAAAATTACAACACGCCTGGTTTAAAAGTAAATTTATTTACCTTTGTTCTGAACTACTGCACGAAAACATTTTGGCATGCTTCGAAACAAATTTTGAAATATTTTCATTGAAATAATATTCTATTGACGCTTCATCGCTAAGAAGAATGTTTCCAAGTTTCTACGGATACTTTTTTGTGTTTTGGAGTCGTAAATTGACCACAAATACTCAATTGGATTTAAGTCCGGTGACTGAGCTGACCACTACAATTGTTCGATTAAGCTTTCTTTAAAAAAGCGAGTAGCCAGGCGAGATGTGTGTTTGGGGTCATTATGTTGTTGGAAGATAAACGACCCCAAATTAATTTTTTCTGCACTTATTATCAAATTTTCGGTAAGAATGTCAATGGAAATATCCAATCCAAAACTTTCGATGAACTCCATCGATTAAATTTCACAGTTTTCAACAACTTTTCTTCGTATAAGTCGCCCAGTGTGTATGGAAATTTTCGATTTTGGACCTCCACCGTATGGAGTCTTGCTTGTATTCCTTTTTTTTCAATCTTTCTGCCCCTCCGATCGAAATGGAAAAAAATTTCATATATTTTTTGACACGTTTTACCCCTCTTCTACACTTAAACTCCGAATTTCTTCCGCGTTTTTTACTAAGAACCGAACAGAAAAAAATTCGCCAGAACAGAAATTTACTTAGTAAATACAAATTTATTAAATTTGTAGTAAAATTCAGTTTTACTTTGAAAGATTTGATTCCTAATTTATTACTAACAAGAAAACCGTTAACTTTGGTTGAACCGGAGCTTTAATACCCTTTACAAATACCAAAAGTTCCTTAATGAAGTTGATTTTATCCTGTCACTTTGTATGGCAGCTATATGATGTGATGATCCATTCTAAATAGTTTCTTCGAAATTTGCACCGCTGCCTTGGAAAATAACACTGGTTTACAGAAAAAATGTTCCATGAACGCCACTATCCAATTTGTATGTGGAATCGCTCGCTGATTTTGAAAATCGAGTAAATTTTTTTTTTATGGATACGTTTTTGAGATATTTGCAATTTACCGTTATTCGACCAAAAAAAGTTGTCTTCATGTAATCATGTACATATATCTCACTGACCAGTTGAGCAATCTTACTGCAAATTACAGAAAATAAAAGTGAATGAAATTTCCTAAAAATATTGTCTACTCCATTTTTCCATAGGCCTTATAATTTCTGAGAAATTGATTCATCACTTCGTGTTTTTAAATTTTTTTATGAAAAAATTAAAAAAAAATAAACTTTGGCAAGGAAAAAATTTTAAAACAAAAGATATTTTTTAATTTTTTTTTTATTTTATATGAAGTCCTGTTTCTTTATAAGAAACTAAGCTACCAACGAACAAAATCCATGGATAAATAGGAAAGTTGTACATGATCAATTAAATATATCCAAGTCGCGCAAAGTCAATGTATACGTAAGAATTATGTAAATTAAAAAATAGAAAATCTAGTGCTTTTAAACTTAAAAAAAAACTGGTTTAGTTGCTGACTATTAAAAATTTTCTAAATCTCCACTAATTTCTTGTTCTCAGCACGGTTTTCGTAAGGGGAAATCTACAATAACTAATTTGCTTGAATTTGTATCACATGTATCAACGGGCTTTAGGGAGAATAAGAATGATGTTATATACACAGATTTTAGTAAAGCTTTTGAAAAAGTAAACCATTCAATTCTTTTGAATAAACTTGATCTTCTTGGTTTTCAACCAATATTTCTAAAATGGGTTGCTTCTTATCTTAGTAATAGAATTCAACAAGTCATATGTATTTAACGATGCTTTTTCTGACATAATCAATGTTCCTTCAGGCGTTCCTTAAGGTAGCCATCTTGGTCCAATTCTGTTCTTGTTATTTATTAATGTCAATGTAATGTAACGATAGCAACAGAGGAAATGGCATTTGCGCTCATATCTTGCTAACAAGTGCATATTGTTGTTATTTTATTGCCAGTGTTAACATCCGCGTATGTATGTAGTATATTATAATGTTTGCTGACATTGCCTCAGCACAAATATTAAAAGTTTTATCAATTTTTAATCTGAGCTGCTTGTCTAACGTTTCAGGCGGTAGTACTCGTTCCCGATACGACAATTTCAAGTTCAGCAAAAACTTCAAATACGATTACGATTATAATATTTAGTATCATGCATTTTGCTATTCACACCGGATTTTTTTTTTTAAGATTTCGGAGTCAAATGATAATAACTTGCTGATGAAACACAAATAATAATCCTAAATCTCGCAAGTGTTAGTCATAATTCCTCTAACCTGAACCGTGGAAAAGCTCTAGTTGCTCATCTTATTTTAATCAACTACGACTATAAGTCTAAATAAAAGGTACGAGCATCGCAGCAATCAATTTTCAAATTAAATTTTTTTTAACCGATAGTTAAATATAAGAGGGAGGCCTAAAACATATCAGGCAGAATGTTCCTTCAGGCGTTCCTTAAGGTGGCCATCTTGGTCCAATTCTGTTCTTGTTATTTATTAATGTCATATCATCTGTTGTTAAGTTTTCAAAAGTTTTATTATATGCTGACGATGTGAAACTTTTTAAATCATATACTTACTTCAAACAGCGAAAGATGTCAGTTGCAAACAGACTTAAACAACCTAGTTTCTTGGTGTGATAGAAATGACATGCCATTGAACCTTAGAAAATGCAAAACGATGTGCTTTTCACGAAGAGCTGTAGACCCTACTTCATACGCAATACAAAACCTTAAGTTGGAGCAAGTATGCAGTTTTGTTGATCTGGGAGTAACTATGGACCCCAAACTCAATTTTAATCTTCACGCATCTTCCACGGTTTTTAAAGCTAAAGGCGCTCTTGGTTTTGTTAAACGTTGGTCTAAAGAATTTAGAGATCCGCTTACCACAAAAATTCTTTTTACATCTCTGGTGAGGCCTATATTAGAGTATGCATCTGTGGTTTGGAACCCTAATTACCAAGCCCATTCGGATAAATTAAAGTCCGTTCAAAAGCAATTTTTATTTTTTGCCTTAAATCATTTGCAATGGGATTCCAGTTTAAATCTTCCCCCTTACACTAACCGTTTAAAACTTATAAATCTCCCGACACTCGTTAGTCGTAGGGAGATGCTTGGTATAATATTTCCAGTCAAACTCATGAATGGGTCAGTCTGTAGCCCATCTTTCTTATCTGATATTAATTTTAACGTTTCCGCTCGCTCTACCAGACAGTTTAGACCTTTACTTTTAAAATTTTCCAGAACAAATTTTGAGTTAAGCGAACCATTCCGCCGTATATGTCAAGATTTCAATTCTCATTCCTGCACATTTGATATAACAGACTCACTCTTTACCATTAAACAAATTATTATTATTACTCTTAGCACGTAACATTTAAAAATAATAAACTTTAATCTAATTCTTAATTTTGGCTGTTGAAATTTTTGTTTCTGTAACTGAGCAGCTTAAGCTCACAACGCTTAAAACTCTCTTGCATTTTTATGACTCTGCTAATTCCGCTCGTTCACGGATTGCATCCTCGCGTCGGTTGGGCGGGAGGAGGGTAATCGTTGGGTATTATTATTAAAGAACCTACTAATTATATAAAAATCAAGAACTGAAATCGCCAAAAAAAAAAAAATTAAATTATTATTATTATTATTTTATTAGGAAAAATATACAGAATATTAAACCTAATAGTAAGGAAGGAGTACAAGCTACTGTGGCCATCGCCTCCGATATAATTGTATAAAGTTACAAAGTTCATATTTTATTATAAAAATTACATTCTTTTAGAAAATTGCATATATTAACAATGTTTGCGAAAGATGGAGTATTTAACAATGTTTGGTATTTACTAGAATTAAAGTGTTTTTGCCTAATACTCTCTAGTGCTGGACAGATATTGATTATATGTTCCATGGATAATGTGCTGGGGCAGAAAGGGCAGGATGGTATAGGATTGCCGCCAAGAAGATGTTGGTGAGTGATTTGCGTGTGTCCGATCCTTAATCGAGTAAAAATTGTTGCTTGCTGTCTTGAGATGTTGTTGGGGTAGCATACCTTTTCGCGCAGTTTGTTTAGAATTGCGTA
>NC_065920.1:54297760-54309228 GCF_024586455.1 Bactrocera neohumeralis | reverse complement strand
TATGGACCAAAACCATATTTCAGGAACTACTAGACCGATTTCAATGAAACTCGGTATATAATATTTTCTTAACATCCTGATGACATGTACGAAATATAACGCTATTTTGAATTCCATCTGATGCCTTCTCTGTATAATATGTATATACGTTAGGAACCAATGATGATAGCGGAATAAAACTTTACACAAATACGGTATTTGAAAAATATGTAAATGACGGATAATGAAATCTCGAGTATCACTTTATCATGCGAGAGTATAAAATGTTCGGTGACATCCGAACTTAGCCCTTCCTTACTTGTTCCGTATTTATTTTCAAATTTTCGCTAAGAATGTCAACATATGAAGCAACCGTCATTGTTCCATCGATTTTAAATACACTACTTATACCACCTATAATGTGGAAACTAAATCTTGATGTTGTTACTATAGAATATTGGGTAAATTTTCGTTTCGTTATGTGTATGATCGGCTAAGTAGGAGCTTAGCAAAAATATAGTAATATTAGTAAAATTACTTCAGATTTACATATATGCATTACTGTAAATGCCGAATTCTCTGTGCATATTACGCAGTTAATAGGATATCATGAATCAATTATTAAATGTAGGGGACTAATTTTGGGTCGAATATAAACAGAGCGTTGGGACATTATACAAGTAGGGTTGGATTATCGCAAATGCTCTTGCAGCCAAATATGAATTTACAAAAATTACTGAATTTATAAGTAGATCAATTAAATATATGTAAAAGTAAATGTCAAATATATAGGAGATATGTGAATGCTAACGTTGAAGCGCTGTGACAATATTTTTATAAGAATTTTGAATATTTTACCTCTTCCTCATTTAAAGATGCAGCTCTTACCTTTAAATTTGTAAACAGTGTCTTAGATTAGAGCTTTATCGTATGAAATAGTCTCGACCAACTTTAGGAGTTTTTTTATGTGACTATGTCAAAGATTCAAATATATCTCTGCCCAGAGATGCATCGATTCCTAATGTTATAACTTCATTCATTAAGGTTTGACTGTCTGTATAGGTCGCGAACCTAGACTAAGAAGAAAATAATCTAGTATGTACCATTCAATGTATAATTCTGCCTGATATGTTTTAGGCCTCCCTCTTATATTTAACTATCGGTTAAAAAAATTTAATTTGAAAATTGATTGCTGCGATGCTCGTACCTTTTATTTAGACTTATAGTCGTAGTTGATTAAAATAAGATGAGCAACTAGAGCTTTTCCACGGTTCAGGTTAGAGGAATTATGACTAACACTTGCGACATTTAGGATTATTATTTGTGTTTCATCAGCAAGTTATTATCATTTGACTCCGAAATCTTAAAAAAAAATTCGGAAATCGTGTGCGTTCGCTTCAGACTCCTTTTACTTACTCATTTCATGATTGCCATAAACTAAACAACTACTACATGAAGAAGACTACAACGGTATCCGTGCATTTGGAATACTTGGTTATACGAAGTATTTAGATAGAGTGTGAATAGCAAAATGCATGATACTAAATATAGATATACGTATTTGTAATCGTATTTGAAGTTTTTGCTGAACTTGAAATTGCCGTATCGGGAACGAGTACTACCGCCTGAAACGTTAGACAAGCAGCTCAGATTAAAAATTGATAAAACTTTTAATATTTGTGCTGAGGCAATGTCAGCAAACATTATAATATACTACATACATACGCGGATGTTAACACTGGCAATAAAATAACAACAATATGCACTTGTTAGCAAGATATGAGCGCAAATGCCATTTCCTCTGTTGCTGTCGTTGTGGCGACTACTCCAAACTTGGTCAGTTTGTATTGATATTTAAGAAAGGACAAACATACTTACTCATGTACATATGTAATTTTACACACAAAGGAATGCTGGGGATAAACATGTTTTGAATGTTGAATGTCAAATCAATTTCTTCACCAAAAAATGTTTAAATATTGCACAAATTAACTTGCTGAGACGATGAAAGGATTTCTGTGTTTTAGCAAATTGTTTGGTTAGTTGTCGCTTACACCCTTTAGGAGAATAAGCTGGAATCAGATAAAAACGTTGATAGGGCGCTGTTAACACAAATTGAAGGTGAAAGAGTCAACTTAAAATGTGTAATTGTTAAATAGTAAAGAATATATATAGAAGTATTTGAGTAAAAGGTGATTGTAAGAAACAAAAACATTTATCATTTGAATTGAAAGCAGTCATTAGATATTTAGAAGAGCCACAAAGAAATGTCAAGGTCTAGTTCCAAATAATTTATGAAGTTACGCCTTTACCTCCAGTTGAGGATTAGGTTTTAGTTATTATAATTTTTAACTTCTGAGGAGGCTCCAAGTTATGTAGTTTACACCGAGAATAATCAGACTGGGTCAGCGTAAGTAAGAGGTGGCCGTAGGTTATCGCATTTACACAACTAATGCTTTATTGTTCAGATAAATAGTAAGTAACCAAACCAAACATATTCATTAATTTTTTTTTTGGCGATTTAAGTTCTTGATTGTTATATAATTAGTAGGTACTTTAATAATAATACCCAACGATTACCCTCCTCCCGCCCAACCGACGCGAGGGTGCAATCCGTGAACGAGCGGAATTAGCAGAGTCATAAAAATGCAAGAGAGTTTTAAGCGTTGTGAGCTTAAGCTGCTCAGTTACAGAAACTAAAATTTCAGCAGCCAAAATTAAGAATTAGATTAAAGTTTATTATTTTTAAATGTTACGTGCTAAGAGTAATAATAATAATTTGTTTAATGGTAAAGAGTGAGTCTGTTATATCAAATGTGCAGGAATGAGAATTGAAATCTTGACATATACGGCGGAGTGGTTCGCTTAACTCAAAATTTGTTCTGGAAAATTTTAAAAGTAAAGGTCTAAACTGTCTGGTAGAGCGAGCGGAAACGTTAAAATTAAAATCAGATAAGAAAGATGGGCTACAGACTGACCCATTCATGAGTTTGACTGGAAATATTATACCAAGCATCTCCCTACGACTAACGAGTGTCGGGAGATTTATAAGTTTTAAACGGTTAGTGTAAGGGGGAAGATTTAAACTGGAATCCCAATGCAAATGATTTAAGGCTAAAAATAAAAATTGTTTTTGAACGGACTCTAATTTATCCTAATGGGCTGGGTAACTAGGGTTCCAAACCACAGATACATACTCTAATATAGGCCTCACCAGAGATGTAAAAAGAATTTTTGTGATAAGCGGATCTCTAAATTCTTTAGACCAACGTTTAACAAAACCAAGAGCGCCTTTAGCTTTAAAAACCGTGGAAGATGCGTGAAGATTAAAATTGAGTTTGGGGTCCATAGTTACTCCCAGATCAACAAAACTGCATACTTGCTCCAACCTAAGGTTTTTTATGGCGTATGAAGTAGGGTCTACAGCTCTACGTGAAAAGCACATCGTTTTGCATTTTCTAAGGTTCAATGGCATGTCATTTCTATCACACCAAGAAACTAGGTTGTTTAAGTCTGTTTGCAACTGACATCTTTCGCTGTTTGAAATATACGTTTTAAAAAGTTTTACATCGTCAGCATATATTAAAACTTTTGAAAACTTAACAACAGATGATATGACATTAATAAATAACAAGAACAGAATTGGACCAAGATGGCTACCTTGAGGAACGCCTGAAGGAACATTGATTATGTCAGAAAAAGCATCGTTAAATATGACTTGTTGAATTCTATTACTAAGATAAGAAGCAACCCATTTTAGAAATATTGGTTGAAAACCAAGAAGATCAAGTTTATTCAAAAGAATTGAATGGTTTACTTTTTCAAAAGCTTTACTAAAATCTGTGTATATAACATCATTCTTATTCTCCCTAAAGCCCGTTGATACATGTGATACAAATTCAAGCAAATTAAAAGCACGAGATTTTATATTTTTTAATTTACATAATTCTTTCGAAACCCATAAATTAGAACTCATTTTTTGAGTAACAACACACTTCGGAACATATTTTTCAAATAAGTTTAAAATAGTTTCATTGAAGGGCGAAGCACTAAAGTCAATATTGCCACTGTAATCTGGCCAAGTTACTTTAGAAGGTTCGCAATTAATCTTCTTAAAATTAGCTTTCGCAAAGTTGAACCGAAAACAAAGGTCTTGCGTATTATTATAGCAAAGTTGGCTATGATTTCGATGTTAATTTCCAAAGCAGGATGATACGAGTCCTCTGGCCGAACCAAAGGAGCACATCGGACAACAGAGAACATCGAAGCGTTGCCAACATAAACTAGATCTAAGAACTTACAAAACTCGTTTGAAATTAAATTAATTTGGTTAAAACGCAACTCCGATATTTTATCTAAGAACTCGTTAAAACATAAGCGAGTACTAATAGGAATGGTGTAATCATCACTAGATTTCCATGATACGCACGGTAAATTGAAATCTCCCAAAACAATCATGATATATACAGATACATATGTCCGAGTGAGGCGGTATGTAAGATAAAGTTAAGTAGATATGGCCACTATTAGCGCAAATACGACTGCACTTAAATGAAGTCTGGATGCGAAACATCGACTTTTTCAGATGGAATTGAAGAATGAACAGCAAACAAGACACCACCTCCTTTTCTGTTCAGCCGGTCATATCTAAAGATTTCGAATTCGCTGTTGAATAGTTCATTATCAAAAATGTGGGGCTTTAGCCAAGTTTCTGTGAAAGCAATGATTTTGAAGTTACAATAAATGCCATTTAAATACAAATCAGGGAGTTTTGTATTAAGCCCTTTAACATTTTGATAATAAATAATCAACGCATTATTGTTAATTAGTTTTTTGAATCCACGGGATTTCTTAACATTTTAGTGATAACTACAGGGGGCTTATCACGTTTGCGCTCGAATTCGCGCACAAATACCCCAGATGGCCAGAATGAGTTGTCAAGTATCAATTGAAAATTGTCAGCGGATTCGTCGATCTTAAACGACGAAATATCCCTGTTGTATTTGAAATTAAATTTACGGATGTCTGTATCTACCGTTTTCAATTTCGACTGTGGTATCCGCAGCAAGTCTTGAGATAAAAATTGCCTTTTTCCGCAGTATTACAACTAAGTTTTTAATAGCAGACTTTGAGGTATTTGGAGGCGGATCTTGAGAAGTTTTCCGCTTACCGTGTTCAGTAACGGTTTTTTCTGTGTCCTGAGCAGACGGAAGCTTCTCTCCTTGAGGACAAGGGGATGAAAAATTGATGAGGTCAATAGTAGGTGGGGGCATTCTTTTTAAGGAAGATACAGGGGTATCTTCATCAGACGGACGTTTACGTTTTTTTTAGATTCTCTTCCCGTACATTTAGACATTGAAATGATTAAAACAACGTTTCAAAATGCGTAAATTTTTCAGTAAGGGTTTCAAGTTCACGACCAATCTCCTTGAAACCATTGCGCGCCTGCTTAAAAACTTTAAACAATTCAATTTCTGTTGGTCTGCATTTTAAGCAAGACCAGCGCAAGCCCTTACTGTCAAGAATAGAATCCAATATCCTACCTGTCAGTCCAGCACAGTTAAGATGGGCAAACCCATCACAAAGCCAGCAAGAAGCAAATCGTTCCGACTCGCCTTTCACAGAGCAGTTCGGAAAGTTACAAGTCATAATGAATAAAAACAATATTATATAAAAATATAAAAAATGTTAAATAATAAAAGTAAAAAGAGCAATGACAAAAATATTTATAACATATGAATGCAATATCAATATCAATTATCAAAGATAACAACCAATAAGTTTGATGAACTGTAACACACGAGAAGTAAGAAACTCGCAAACAGCTGTGGACAAAGATGGAAACGAATAAAACAAGAAAGAAATTTAAGTAAGCAATATAAATTAACACTAACAATTGCACTATTTAAAATGTAGCACAAAAACAAATTGAAAATGACTCGGCGGAATAAAATAAAATTAGCCAACACAGAATTAAAGTAAATTTCAATTGTTTTAATAGAACAATATAACCGTGATACTTATCTTAACAGATCACTTAATTCAGATAATTTCACCACAGAGTTTTAAATATTATATAAATTAAACAAATTTCTAAGAGCAAGAAAGCACAGCTGTACACGAGAAAAGTGACAAAACTGACATCTTCTCCTAGAAAATTTTATATTAGCCTAAAATTAAGACTTTCGGATTTTACTAAAAACAAAACATTTTATGTGAATTGTTAACAGCCAACCACTTCAAGTTATACTTCGCAATATTGAGATATGCAAGAAGCAATGGCAGCTTGCACTGATTTATATATTGATGACATATCTTTCTTATTGGGTTTCTAAAGTTACCAAATATAGCTGCCATATAAATTGAATGATCAGAATAAAGTGCTTGTATGGAAAACTTTTGTATTTGACGAGATATAGCATATTCATGATGTCAGATACATTGATTATTTTCCAAGGCAGCGGTGAAAATTTCGATGAAATTATTTATCACATCATATAGCTGCCATACAGAGTAGGGTGTCCGTTATTTACCAAATTGATTATTTTTGACGAGACGCCCCCTAAACTTTTAGTTTTCAATCTAAAAAAAAATACCAGACCATAAAAAGCCCTTAATTTTCATAATAAACCTTGCCCCAAACACGATACATTTCCCATTGAAATTACATGGGATTTTACCACTTTTTACGAATATTTTTTTTTCTCTGGAACTTTCTCGTTTGTAGGAATAAAAAAGTCATATTCTTGTACAGAATTGAATGCTCTAAAAAATAAGTTTGAACAATTTTTCTATATACTCACTCCTTTAAAAGTTATTCAAGGTTTATGTTAACTTCTGGGTATTTTCTGGAATTTTCGAACTTTTACGGAAGATTGATTTTTTTTGTAAAATTCAATTGTTTATTCTAAAAAATATAATTTTTTGTTGGTCATAAATCCGGCTCTACTCTGATTCTTATATAGAACAGAGTGAAAAAAAATGATTTTCGAAATTTCATAAAACTCAGTTAAGGGATTACATGGCTTTACAGGTTTCAAAAAATCGAATCCGTTTTATTGTCTTGTCTTATTAAGTTCTACAAGATAAGATAAAAAATAAGAAAAATTTGCAAATCAAATCAAATTTAAACCATTTGAGTACATCAGATTTCTTTTATTAAATATTCCTTAGTTACATTTGAATATTTTTTTTGATGTGCCAAGCTAAAACGCATCACCTGATAATTGTGCCTCTAGTTGTTTTTATATACTGCACAATGTTCTCACCCAAACAACGGTAGAAATCCCGAAACACCTGATCATGGTGATGCCAGATAGGGCAGCGTGTACCTGGATAATGCTGATGCCAAATTGCACAGTATAACTCATATAAATTAAATGAACTTATTATTAATCCCTAAGAACATGTGATTAATTACTCTTCATGTTTCAGAGTTTTTCTGCCGTAACATCAGAGAAATTATATTTTTTAGAATAAACAATTGAATTTTACAAAAAAAAATCAATCTTCCGTAAAAGTTCGAAAATTCCAGAAAATACCCAGAAGTTAACTTTAACCTTGAATAACTTTTAAAGGAGTGAGTATATCGAAGAATTGTCCAGACTTATTTTGTAGAGCATTCAATTCTGTACAAGAATATGGCTTTTTTATTCCTACAAACTAGAAAGTTCCAGTGAAAAAAAAAAAAAATATTCGTAAAAAGTGGCAAAATCCCATGTAATTTCAATGGGAAATGTATCGTGTTTGGGGCAAGGTTTATTATGAAAATTAAGGGCTTTTTATGATCTGATATTTTTTTTTAGATGGAAAACTAAAAGTTTAGGGGGCGTCTCGTCAAAAATAATCAATTTGGTAAATAACGGACACCCTATACAGAGTGACAGGATAAAATCAACGTCATTAAGGAACTTTTGGTATTTGTAAAGGGTATTAAAGCTCCGGTTCAACCAAAGTTAACGGTTTTCTTGTTAGTTATAAGCTAGGAATCAAATCTTTCAAAGTAAAACTGAATTTTACTACAGATTTAATAAATTTGTATTTACTAAGTAAATTTCTGTTCTGGCGAATTTTTTTCTGTTCGGTTCTTAGTAAAAAACGCGGAAGAAATTCGGAATTTAAGTGTAGAAGAGGGGTAAAACGTGTAAAAAAATATATGAAATTTTTTCCATTTCGATCGGAGGGGCAGAAAGATTGAAAAAAAAGGAATACAAGCAAGAGTCCATACGGTGGAGGTCCAAAGTCGAAAATTTCCATACACACTGGGCGACTTATACGAAGAAAAGTTGTTGAAAACTGTGAAATTTAATCGATGGAGTTCATCGAAAGTTTTGGATTGGATATTTCCATTGACATTCTTACCGAAAATTTGATAATAAGTGCAGAAAAAATTAATTTGGGGTCGTTTATCTTCCAACAACATAATGACCCCAAACACACATCTCGCCTGGCTACTCGCTTTTTTAATGAAAGCCTAATCGAGCAATTGTAGTGGTCAGCTCAGTCACCGGACTTAAATCCAATTGTGTATTTGTAGTCAATTTACGACTCCAAAACACAAAAAAGTATCCGTAGAAACTTGCAATCATTTTTCTTAGCGATGAAGCGTCAGTAGAATATTGTTTCAATGAAAATATTTCAAAATTTGTTTCGAAGCATGCCAAAATGTTTTCGTGCAGTAGTTCAGAACAAAGGTAAATAAATTTACTTTTAAACCAGGCGTGTTATAATTTTTTACAGTTTATCTTTTCATATGACCACCGTGTTTTAAGAATCCTCAATTTGAAGTGAAACAATTTTTTTTCTTTCTATTGCTGAAAAAAATTTATCAATTTAAACATTTTTATTTAAATACCTATGTACATACATGAAATATTATTGTACGAATTACTAATAATTTATTTTAATAATTCTGCATTGAAATAAAGTCTGTGGAATTTAGGCTTTAATTTGATGCCTGGTGTAGGTACCCACATGTAGTGACAAGTGTTGTTTCAGAAGAATCCAAATTAATTCCGCATTGCAGAAATTCCTTTAAACATCCACTCATTTATATATGTACATATATTCACTCAGAAATGTTATTACTAAATATGTGTCTGCTCACAAGCAAACCATTACAATGTATCGCTGTTGGTTTCCAGTTATACTGCACGCTTAACGCTCACACGCTTCAAGCAATTCAAGTTTATTGAAAGCTTTGCATTTTAATCCCACACAATTACTGGAAACTATATGTTTCTGATTTAATTCAATTTCATTTACTTCGCATTATTTTTGTTATTTGTCTGACCCTTTTATTACGTGCAGACATAAATGGGCTCCCATTTATTAAATATTTGTACATGTAAATTTTATTTCTAACTTATATATATTTTTGATATATTCGCAATGGTTAAAAATTCAGTGGAACAATTGTAATTATTTATTAAAAAATCAAATAAAATAGGTATAAAATTTCTGAAATTTTATTAATTTTAGTTTTGATTACTATTATATAAGTTTTGTGAAAATACTTTAAGAATTGTAAAGCACCTACGATAAATTTGAAAATTAATTAATTAAATTGAATTATGAAATAAATGAAATCCTAATAAATTAAATTTTGAATATTTCCAAACAAGTGTATGAGTTTGATAGCTCAGTTTGATTGCAGCTATATGCTATAGCAATCCGATCTGACCAACTTGTTTGTAGATAGTATCGAAATGAAATCGGTGATTTTGCGAAATTTGCAGGGTCCACTTGTCGTAGTTTAACCCACCTTAAAGTATAATGGTATTGACTTAAACAATTATTTTAGTGTAATACGTTAAATTGTAAGTTTTACTACATATTTATGTATATACAGTATTATGAACTTCATAAGTATGGAATCCGTCTACTTTTTTAAACATTCTGCTTACAGTCATAGTGAGATCTATGAATTTTAGGATTAAACATTCATTTCTTGTTAAAACTGGCGTTTTGAAGGCTGAGAATAAAGCGCTCAAATAGTCTATATTTGTATACTCTTTCAACCTCTTGCTACGGAATATTATAGTTTTGTTCATGTGGTTGTTTGTATAACCTAACACTAAACGAGATAGGGATGTATATAATACATTAACGATCAGGATGACGAGAAAAGTTAAAATCCTCTTGACTGTCTGTGTGTCTGTTCATCCGTCCATCCGTCCGTGCAAACTGTAACTTGAGTAAAAATTGAGATATTTTGATGAAACTTGGTATACATATTCCTTAGTACAAAAAAAAATTCGAGTTCCTAGAGGAGTTAATCGGACCGCTACATCGCGTTTTTGGAACAGAGGACCGTAGTATTAAGAGGCACCTGTGGAAAATTTTTTTTGAGAAAGAAGGCGTGGCTCCACTCTCTAGCAAGGGTACTTATCTCCTAAGCCACTTAAGCTACAGCAACCAAATTTGCTGAGTAGAAATCCTATAACAACTTCTACCAACAGTGTGAAAACGGATGACATCGGAGGATAATCTCGCTCTATCCCCATATAATGGTACTGTAAAGAACTACTAATACCGCCATAAATCAATAACAAATACGCCAGAGACATTAAGCTTTCCACAGAGATGGAATGAGAGAGCTTTATGAGAGCCGGTGTAAAAATTGAAGGATGGGCGTGGCATCGCCTACTTTTTTCTAATTCCACTTGATTCATTCAGTTTCCGGTACACAAATCAAGAAGAAATTAATCTAATGGGATGAAACTTTGCACGAATTCGAGTTCTTTAATGTGTGCCATCTTAAGACCCAAAATTGTTTAAATACAATAAAAACTATGAAGGCAATTAGGTACCGAATATTATACCCCGATACCTATTGCTGACTTTTGATTGAAAATGTCGGTCAATGTGTTATATCAGGTGATTTTTTAAGAGCTTGATAACTTTTTAAAAAAAAAAAAACGCATAAAATTTGCAAATTCTCATCGGTTCTTTATTTGAAACGTTAGATTGGTTCATGACATTTACTTTTTGAAGATAATTTCATTTAAATGTTGACCGCGGCTGCGGCTTAGGTGGTCCATTCGGAAAGTCCAATTTTGGGCAACTTTTTCGAGCATTTCGGCCGGAATAGCCCGAATTTCTTCGGAAATGTTGTCTTCCAAAGCTGGAATAGTTGCTGGCTTATTTCTGTAGACTTTAGACTTGACGTAGCCCCACAAAAAATAGTCTAAAGGCGTTAAATCGCATGATCTTGGTGGCCAACTTACGGGTCCATTTCTTGAGATGAATTGTTCTCCGAAGTTTCCCCTCAAAATGGCCATAGAATCGCGAGCTGTGTGTCATGTAGCGCCATCTTGTTGAAACCACATGTCAACCAAGTTCAGTTCTTCCATTTTTGGCAACAAAAAGTTTGTTAGCATCGAACGATAGCGATCGCCATTCACCGTAACGTTGCGTCCAACAGCATCTTTGAAAAAATGTGGTCCAATGATTCCACCAGCGTACAAACCACACCAAACAGTGCATTT